>NC_042997.1:38188130-38298130 GCF_006345805.1 Octopus sinensis
GATCGTTTTTCAAATGAAGTGTATGACTTGGAAACAATTACTGACGTAAAGTGAGGAATTCTTGTATATGCTGTTTATATACCGCTTGATGATGTAGAATGAATGTTCATTTCGTTTCTATGACTGGTCTATTTATTCTCTATTTATTCACTCTTATCAACGACACATCCACATTATTCTACACTGCCTAATTTTTCGACAGATAAACGGACACCAGAGGGGAAAAAAACCTGTGTTTTGAAGAAAAAGTGTCAACAACTTCAAACACGTTTGTATTTGTACTTGCGTTTGCGTGTGCGTATGTGCGTATATGAGTGTGTTTCTCCTTATGCATGTTTGAATTCATATGTATTTTCGCACACACACACATGTCTATTGGTGTGTGGGAATGTGTTGATTGCGTATGTGCGCTTGTGTGTATATACGTTTATGATATTATATATGTGCATAGGTAGTAATGTATACCAGTGTAGCAGCCTGTATAAATTACAATGTGTGTACGTTTGTTAGGTAGTGTGTGCCCGAGCGTGTGCATTTTTGTGATATATATTAATATGTATACATATATATATATATATATATATATATATATATATATTTCTTTACTACCCACAAGGGGCTAAATACAGAGGGGACAAACAAGGACAGACAAACGTATTAAGTCGATTATATCGACCCCAGTGCATAACTGGTACTTAATTTATCGACACCGAAAGGAGAAAGCAAAGTCGACCACGGCGGAATTGGAACTCAGAACGTAACGGCAGATGAAATACGGCTACGCATTTCGCCGGCGTGCTAACGTTTCTGCCAGCTCACGCCTTAAATATTATATATATATACATATATATATATATATATATATATATATATATATATATATATAAATTATATATACATACATACATACATACATATATATATATATATATATATAATTTATTTTATAGAAGGAGCTTCTACAGGACTAGAACTGTTTCATTCAATTGAAATCATCAGGACTGATGATTTCATTTGAATGAAACAGTTCTAGTCCTGTAGAAGCTCCTTCTATAAAATAAATTATTAATTTACTCTTGCTATGTATTGAGTACCTTATTTACTGTAGTTAACCCCGACCCCGACTCAACCCCGCCTACATATATGTATATATTATTATATATATATATATATATATATATATATATATATATAATATATATATATATATATATATATATAATTATGTATGTATTAATAAGTAAATATCCTTGTTGATAAATATCCACAATACACACATAGAAAGAGAAATGGAGGCATACGTCAAGTTACGACATTTCGAGTTCCGCTATTTTCGACTTTACTTCGATCTCGGCGAGTATATCTAAACATATAAAAATATATTTAAAAAAACCCACCTGAATACCAATACTGAAATATAAAATACAATACAATACATGTGAAGATATGTAGAAATCATTCATTAAAAACAGATATAATCCAATAAATGTTTAGAAAGGTTTTTTCCGGTCAGATCGTTTTTCAAATGAAGTGTATGACTTGGAAACAATTACTGACGTAAAGTGAGGAATTCTTGTATATGCTTGTTTATATACCGCTTGATGATGTAGAATGAATGTTCATTTCGTATGACGTGGTCTATTTATTCTCTATTTATTCACTCTTATCAACGACACCATCCACATTATTCTACACTGCCTAATTTTTCGACAGAATAAACGGACACCAGAGGGGAAAAAAAACCTGTGTTTTGAAGAAAAAGTGTCAACAACTTCAAACACGTTTGTATTTGTACTTGCGTTTGCGTGTGCGTATGTGCGTATATGAGTGTGTTTCTCCTTATGCATGTTTGAATTCATATGTATTTTCGCACACACACACATGTCTATTGGTGTGTGGGATTGTGTTGATTGCGTATGTGCGCTTGTGTGTATGTACGTTTATGATATTATATATGTGCATAGGTATTCCAGTGTAGTAGCCTGTATAATTACATTGTGTGTACGTTTGTTAGGTAGTGTGTGCCCGAGTTTGTGCATTTTTGTGATATATATTAATATGTATATATATATATATATATATATATATATATATTTCTTTATTACCCACAATGGGCTAAACACAGAGGGGACAAACAAGGACAGACAAACGGATTAAGTCGATTACATCGGCCCCAGTGCGTAACTGGTACTTAATTTATCGACTCCGAAAGGATGAAAGGCAAAGTCGGCCACGGCGGAATTTGAACTCAGAATGTAACGGCAAACGAAATACGGCTACGCATTTCGCCCGGCGTGCTAACGTTTCTCTGCCAGCTCACCGCATTAAATATATATATATATATATATTGATATACACAAATATAGAGTTAGAAATATGTATAGGGGTATATATATGTGTGTACATTGTATATATATATATATAATATATATATTATATATATTATATAATATATATATATAATATATATATATATATATATACTTTATTTTAAGCAGCAGAAAATTCAACAAATCTGTTACTCTGAGTTTCTCGTTGCCGTTCATCAGACAGTTTTTGCTAGAATGGAACTTATATATTAATTCAATCTATACTCTTACAAACGCTAACCCTTTAAAAAGAAATGGACTTGTTTGATTGGCCCTTTAGAAAAAACGGTCAATCTTCGAGCGATAAACAAAAAGGTCAAAAATATATGTATATATATATAAAGAAACTTATAAAAATTATAAAAATTATAAAATCCGAGGAAAAAACCGAGGAAAAAACCTATTGCCGTTAATGAAGACAGTACAAATTAATGCATAGAAATTAAACCTGTTATAAATACTGCAATACATATTTATATTAAAATCCCATATATATATCAACATACACAAAAGGATGCGCGTAAACGCCATACATATACAACGTATGAATATGAATCTAAATTATACACATAAAAGCATGTGTACATATATTCACGCAAACCGTCTCGCACGCAAGCTAAAATTCATCTATGTAGCAATTCTCATATACTGAGCAAGGAGGGGGAACGAAAGAAAGGGAAAGAGAGAAAAAGGAACGAAGGAGGGGTGGGGAAAAAACTTGTAGCGATGTTATTGGCATCTATAGAGGCCAGTATACATATACCAGTTTGAATTGATACATATACATACCGTCGTGTGTATGCGTGCTTAAGCACAAGCATACGTTCACTTACACATACACAGATACGCATACTTACAAATACATATGCTTTGCTATACACATACTTATATAAACATTCTAATTTTGACAACATTGCTTTTTTTTAAAAAAAAAAGAACATTGCTTTTAAAAAATGGGTGCTAATAAAAATATATACGAAAGACATATAAAATAAAATATAACATCCTATTTTTGGTCATTTATAAATAATCAAGGTAATATAAATATCAAGGTAATCCTATGCAATACAATAACATGAAAACAAAGTTTGTAGGTTTTTCCTAATATATATGTAGAAACAATAAGACTTTGCTATAGATCCGTCGTAGCGCTCAAGAGTCAAAATCAAAATCAAAAATCAAAATACAAAATATATACTCTATCCATATGGTATATTTATATTCGACATTTTAAATTTAGCCGCGTGCCTACATAAGTTCATTAACTCACTTCTTTGATTCAAAGAATTATTGTCTTTGAATAAGATGTGCATTTTCTCTAATAAGCAAAGTTCTTTACTACCCACAAGGGGCTAAACACAGAGGGGACAAACAAGGACAGACAAACGGATTAAGTCGATTACATCGACCCCAGTGCATAACTGGTACTTGATTTATCGTCCCCGAAATGATGAAAGGCAAAGTCGACCACGGCGGAATTTGAACTCAGAACGTAACGGCAAACGAAATATGGGTACGCATTTCGCCCGGCGTGCTAACGTTTCTGCCAGCTCACCGCCTTAAACACACATATATATATATATATATATATATATATATATATATGTATATATAATTTATATTTTTTTTTATATATATATATATATATATTATGTATGTATGTATTAATAATAAATATCCTTGTTGATAAATACCCACAATTACAAACATAGAAAGAGAAAGGAAGGCATACCTCAAGTTACGACATTCGAGTTCCGCTATTTTCGACTTTACTTCGATCTCGGTGAGTATATCTAAACATGTAAAAATATTAAAAAAAAAAAACACCTGAATACCAATACCGAAATTTAAAATACAATACAAAACATGTGAAGATATGTAGAAATCATTTATCAAAACAGATATAAACCGATAAAATCTTTAAAAAGGTTTTTTCCGGTCAGATCGTTTTTTTCAAATTAAGTGTATGACTTGGAAACAATTACTGACGTAAAGTGAGGAATTCTTGTATAAGTTTCTTTATATACCGCTTGATGCTGTAGAATGAATGTTCATTTCGTATGACGTGGTCTATTTATTCTCTGTCTATTCACTCTTATCAGCGACACCATCCACATTATCCTACACTGCCTAATTTTTCGACAGAATAAACGGACACCAGAGGAAAAAAAAAACGTGTGTTTTGAAGAAAAAGTATCAACAATTTCAAACACGTTTGTATTTGTACCTGTATTTGCGTGTGTGTATGTGCGTATATGAGTGTGTTTATCCTTCTGAATGTTTGAATTCATATGTACGTGCGAGCGCACACACACACACACACACAGACGCACACGTAAACACACCTACTCACACATGCACACGCACACACGGGTATTTACTATTTTCGTACAAGTATTGCCTATTCATTGCATTTCACTTTCTTTTGCTCGTGGTGAGAAAAAACACAGACGACCAGATTCAGTTTCCCACGGTGGATGGAAGCACTCCGTCGGTTACGACGACGAGGGTTCCGGTTGATCCGATCAACGGAACAGCCTGCTCGTGAAATTAACGTGTAAGTGGCTGAGCACTCCAAAGACACGTGTACCCTTAACGTAGTTCTCGGGGATATTCAGCGTGACACAAGAGAGTGGCAAGGCCGGCCCTTTGAAATATAGGTGCAACAGAAACAGGAAGTAAGAGTGAGAGAAAGTTGTGGTGAAAGAGTACAGCAGGGATCACCAACATCCCTGCCGGAGCCTCGTGGAGCTTTAGGCGTTTTCGCTCAACAAACACACTCAACGCCCGGTTTGGGAATCGAAACCGCGATCCTACGACCGCGAGTCCGCTGCCCTAACCACTGGGCCATTGCGCCTCCACAGTTTCCCATGGTATAGCTTGTGCAGGTCATCAACCTAAAAAATGTGTGTATATGAGTGTGATTATCCTTATGCATGTTTGAATTCATATGTACATGGGCCCACACACACACACACACACACACAGATGCACACGTAAACACACCTACACACACGTGCACACCACACACACACGGGTATTTACTATTTTCGTACAAGTATTGCCTATTCATAGCATTTCCCTTTCTGCTGCTCGTGGTGAGAAAAAACACAGACGAACAGATTCAGTTTTCCACGGTATCGCTTTGGCAGGTCATCAACCTCAATAATATGTGCGTATATAAGGTTGTTATCCCTATGCATGTTTGAATTCATATGTATTTTCGCACACACACACACACACACGTAAACACACTTACACACACACACGGGTATTTACTATTTCCGTACAAGTATTGCCTATTCATTGTATTTCACTTTCTGTTGCACGTGGTGAGAAAAAACAGACGAACACATTCACTTTTCCACGGTATCGCTTTGGCAGGTCATCAACCTCAAAAATATGTGCGTATATGAGTGTGTTTTTCCTTATGCATGTTTGAATTCATATGTATTTTCGCACACACACACAGACGCACACGTAAACACACCTACACACACATGCACACACACACGGGTATTTATTTTTTCCGTACAAGTATTGCCTATTCATAGCATTTCCCTTTCTGTTGCTCGTGGTGAGAAAAAACACAGACGAACAGATTCAGTTTCCCACGGTATCGCTTTTGCAGGTCATCAACCCCAAAAATATGGAGTGGCAAACCTGAAGGTATATTTACACTTCTGTAATTACACAGGTAGATATATTAGCGCTCCTGTATCTGACATCGCAAACATTAAAGTAATAGTGTTGAGTCCCGATTAGCAGAAAGTTGAAGTGCTGCAGAAGGGAGTACATACATTGGTAATGGAAGCACTCCGTCGGTTACGACGATGCGGGTTCCGGTTGATCCGAATCAACGGAACAGCCTGCTCGTGAAATTAACGTGTAAGTGGCTGAGCACTCCACAGATACGTGTACCCTTAACGTAGTTCTCGGGGATATTCAGCTGGACACAAGAGAGTGACAAGGCCGGCCCTTTGAAATACAGGTACAATAGAAACAGGAAGTAAGAGTGAGAGAAATTGTGGTGAAAGAGTACAGCAGGGATCACCACCATCCCCTGCCGGAGCCTCGTGGAGCTTTAGGTGTTTTCGCTCAATAAACACTCGCAACGCCCGGTCTGGGAATCGAAACCGCGATCCTACGACCGCGAGTCCGCTGCCCTAACCACTGGGCCATTGCGCCTCCACAGTTTCCCATGGTATAGCTTGTGCAGGTCATCAACCTAAAAAATGTGTGTATATGAGTGTGATTATCCATATGCATGTTTGAATTCATATGTACATGGGCCCACACACACACACACACACACACAGATGCACACGTAAACACACCTACACACACGTGCACACCACACACACACGGGTATTTACTATTTTCGTACAAGTATTGCCTATTCATAGCATTTCCCTTTCTGCTGCTCGTGGTGAGAAAAAACACAGACGAACAGATTCAGTTTTCCACGGTATCGCTTTGGCAGGTCATCAACCTCAATAATATGTGCGTATATAAGGTTGTTTATCCCTATGCATGTTTGAATTCATATGTATTTTCGCACACACACACACACACACGTAAACACACTTACACACACACACGGGTATTTACTATTTCCGTACAAGTATTGCCTATTCATTGTATTTCACTTTCTGCTGCTCGTGGTGAGAAAAAACAGACGAACACATTCACTTTTCCACGGTATCGCTTTGGCAGGTCATCAACCTCAAAAATATGTGCGTATATGAGTGTTTTTCCTTATGCATGTTTGAATTCATATGTATTTTCGCACACACACACACACAGACGCACACGTAAACACACCTACACACACATGCACACACACACGGGTATTTATTTTTTCCGTACAAGTATTGCCTATTCATAGCATTTCCCTTTCTGTTGCTCGTGGTGAGAAAAAACACAGACAGATTCAGTTTCCCACGGTATCGCTTTTGCAGGTCATCAACCTCAAAAATATGGAGTAGCGAACCTGAAGGTATATTTACACTTCTGTAATTACACAGGTGGATATATTAGCGCTCCTGTATCTGACATCGCAAACATTATAGTAATAGTGTTGAGTCCCGATTAGCAGAAAGTTGAAGTGCTGCAGAAGGGAGTTCATACATTGGTAATAATAGCACACAATAAGACTCTATAATGTAACATTACGTATTGATGATAGATTATACAATTATTCAATCATTTCATAAATAGTTTCATCTTCGATCATGAAAACATTCAAGGTAAGTATCTGACAGGTGTCGGATGCTTCTATCTGACAGGTGTCTGATGCTTCTATCTGACAGGTGTCTAATGCTTCTATCTGACAGGTGTCAGATACTTCTTATTTGAAATAAAAATTCTGAAAATGAAATATATTTACATAAATTTTCAACGTCTCCAACAAATTCCTGATAAACTACCAACGCCCGGATATATTCTGCAAAACAATAACTCTTTACTTGAATGAGTAGTGTTCCCAAGGAATTATTGTAATATGAAACATTATCAAATCTAGGTGATCTGTTGACCTAGTCAAGGCCTCGACCAATTCTGGCCGAATTTTATCAAAGTATCTAAGTCTATTAATATCGCAAATACATTCTGTAAAAAAAGAATTATTTTTGTTGCTTTATAATTGTTGTTATTGGGAGGGGACTTGAATACTGTACGCTATAACATGATCTGCCCTAAAGAACAACATCTACTCTCATACAAATGCGAGGGGTTTGTTTAGTAGTTTTTCGGGTTTGTTTTGGAGGGGGAAGAAAGTTTTTTTTTTAACAGGATTTTTGAAAAAATGTTTCACTTTCAGAATTTCACCGTATCTTAAAACAGATAATTTTTTTTTTTTTAATTTGGAAAATGACATTAACAAGGAAATGTAGTTGTAAGTTTGAAATGCTTTTCGTTGTGTAAAAACTATAATCTCCTATGTTTGAAAACATACGAAATGAAACGAATTTTTGAAAATACAGTGGTGGCAGGGTTGAACAACAGACATGCTGGTTCAAAAGGCAGTAGGGGTGTATGATTTGACGAAGATTTGGCTAATATTTCCTGCAGATCTATCAGTCCCATGCCGTTAGCACGAGATTTCGATTAACATATATTTCTTTACTACCCACAAGGGCTAAACATAGAGAGGACGAACAAGGACAAACAAACGGATTAAGTCGATTACATCGACCCCAGTGCGAAACTGGTACTTTTATTTATCGACCCCGAAAGGATGAAAGGCAAAGTCGACCTCAGCGGAATTTGAACTCAGAACGTAACGACAGACGAAATACCGCTAAGCATTCCGCCCGGTGCACTAACGTGTCTGCCAGCTCGCCGCCTTCGATTAACATATGTTTACCATACTTTCACGTTTCCGCATATGAGAGGAACATATCCAAAATCTTTTGTAAGTTTATTTCTAAAACATGGAATTTTGATAATTGTTTTTCAGTTTTGCAGTCTCTGTATTTTGAAATGAATAATTCAAATAAAAAAAACCCAAAGAAGTCATAATCACAAGAAAATGTTCGCAAATGTGGTTGAATTGGAATTTTGCAATGTCTTTTTGGCAAAATATTAATCTCCATTATTAGAAACAATAATCTGAAGAAATTTTCGAAACATAAAATTACAGATGAAGTGACTCAGCCACACGTCTGTTCAATCTTTTACACCTCCTCATTCAAATTTACAACCAACGCTTTGTTCTCTGCTTTCATTTATTTATCTCTACTTTAATTCACTTTACATTTACTTTATATTCTAACTTATGAGTCCACTGAATATATTTTCACGTACTATTATTTTTTTCTAAAGTTTGATAGTATGTTCTCTTCTATATTTCATTTGTTATATAACACCATTGTTTCAATATATAGTAAATTGCTCAAAGTAACATGTGGCGTACACATCTAGATATTACTGATACGTAGAAACCCACTGAAAGCTAATGCTATTTTAATAAATGCAAGATGTTTTTATGAGACAATGCCATTGTTTTAACACCTATCTGAATGTTCTAAAAAACAACACGAAATTTACGTGTTACTGATATGTAACTGTCAACAAAAGATAATACTACTTTTACCTTTCTTCACATATGCAATTATATCGTATGCTGTACTTCTTATCAAAACTAATAACGTTTTTCTACATTTTTTGTCTTTCATTTAAACCACATAAACATAACATATAATTATTTATATCCTCGATTATATTCCAATATATTCATTTTGACAGAGTTTTCTTTTAATTTCATATCCTATATTTTTCTTTATGCTGTTTCCGAAATAATAGCATTGTTTCCAAATATACCGAATTGCCGTCAGTAACGACACGTAGTTTACATACAAGATTTGATAGGGCTGTGTCAAATCAATAATAGTTTACATATTGATTTATCACGACCCCATAAAAGACAATGTTATTTTAAGATGTGCATATTTTATATACATTTTAGTACACCTAAGCAAGTATTTGGTTTTTGTCGTGCTTTGGACTAACAGATTTACAATTCTTTCACACTTATATCGATTTTTTGACGGCCTGATACGTCTGTGTGTGTGCACACGCGTGTGTATGTGAGTGCGTGTGTGTGTACATGTATACACACACACATATACATACATACATAAAACTATATTCTGTAAAGATTGAAGATATATGTTTGATATTTATCTCTATGCGTATCTCTAAGTCTTCTTATGATATGAATAACCTGAGCCACAGTATTTTTTCAACTCTCCGTTCAACCTACCCTCAATATCTCTCTGCGTCATGTAGCCAAACCGGAGTAAAATATTAATTTTTATTTATTTATCTAAAATCGATATTTAAAAATTCCCTTCAATTTTTAGCAGATATCAGTCATAAGAGAGATATTTTCCAACGGAAAAAATTTATACTTCCGTTACTTTCTAAATACACCGTCACTAAACAAAAAGATATCTCCATTTTCCGATGCAATCAGGGTATCTTTAATGTATCATTTATTTAACCCTCGTTCTTGTGTTATTATTTCTTCTAACATACCTAATGATTGTTCTCCTTAATCTGTTTTAACTATTGTATTTCATTCGTGTATATATGTTATATGTGTATATAATTATATAATCTTTTCGAAAAAAGATAACGTTCTATAATCTTTTACGATGTCAATCAATAGTTGTTTTAAGTTATGTGTTGTATCTTATGTGTTATGAATTCTGTTCTAAAATATGAAAATATATCCTGTTTCAAGAAATATATTATTTCTATTACATATCTTTATTCATCTATCACAACTGCAAACCCATATGTTTCATCTTATTAGATATAAATCGTTTATTCCCATTCATACTGACATGAATTTCTTTAATCTGTTATGTATTGCTTGTTTCAGTCGTTGAACTACGGTTATGATCAGCCACCACCTTTTAGATATTAGTCGATCAATCGACCTCAGACAATTTGTTAAGTCTAGTTTTTATTCCACCTGTTTTTTTTTTGCCGAATCCATTTCACAAAAGTGTTAAAGTAGTTTAGAATTAAAAAAGAATTAATATACATATTTTATAGACAGTGTTTTAAAAAGCTGAATACTTGCCTTAATAATACTTCGAATTTATTCTATTTTTCTCTGCAACAAAACACTATTTCTCTCTTCAGTTCACATGTCCACGTTTACGTACACATGTTTCTCTTTTTTTCTGTACAACTTGTTGTTGTTCCTATTTTCATTTTCTTATACCTAGAATTAAAACACCTTTATCAATACACATACACTAAGTATAACTTTTAAACTATCTATCAGTTATTTAAGTACGATTATCGTTAAACATTTGTTTTAAAAGAACCAATAGCTATAAACCTTTCATCTACTTAAAGCTGGCCCGTTCAGATTTTAATTTACCTTTGATTTCTTTATTTATACTTACCCTTGTCCAATATAAGTTACTACAAAGCTAAACTGCACGGCAGAAATCAGTAACCCCTTTCTAATACACATTTACAATTATACTGTATATTATCGATTAAAACAACATCGAAATACATATAAAACCCTTCAGGACATCTAGCAATAACATTTTCCAATCACATTTTGTTCCACAACATCCAGATAAATATAAGAAAATATATATACGTAGAAATATCAATAATATCTATGGCGCTTTCTGAGATAAAAACTATCGACAGGAAATGCAGAAGAATAATTGTATTGTGACTGGGTTTCCTATGGTTGCACTCGATATGGTAGCCACCAAACTGTGCAGTCGTACAGAAATGGTCCAAGGACGGAGGCGCATTACGATATATCTTGTCAACTACACCATAGGCCGTACAATTTATCACTGCATGTCGGATTCTATGCTATGATCGTCAGCTTGATAGAAACGTGGTATAAATAGGAAGATGGGTCTGTGCGACACGACACCAGTTGTTGCTCTCTCAATTACTTACGCGTCAAAAAAGTGCTCCGTCAGATGTGAACTGGTGCACAACAGTAACATTAGGTAATACTTTTCGAACCGGCGGGAGAACATTTACGTAGTCGCTGGATCGACTTATTATTGATTATTAACTACATGCTGGAGTTCTGAATTTTCTGCCTTTCATGCCGTATCTGTGTATGTTCAGGAATGCAATGAATTTGTTGGCTTTCTTACTATGTAACATATATAAGTTGTCACAATACACTTGTTAAAGAGCTTTTTCGATGAATGACTTAGGAGGTTAGAGAGAAATATATTTAGATACGTTTTAAATGTCTCGGGAAGAACTTTGGCCAAGTTTCAGAAAATTTGGGGAATTGGGTGAATAGTTGCAAGCCCTTGGATGCAAAGCCGTACATGGTTCTGATGAGCTCCATCCAGTTCTGTTGAGCTCCATATGGTCTGGAGGAGAAAGTGTTACTTTAGGAACTACACCGCCCAACTTCACTTCTTTTTGTCTATCTTGCAAAAGTTTTGAGCAAGATTTTCGATAAACTTCCTTATGTATGACAGCATATTATTTTCGGTATATGCATATATGTGTGTTGATATATACGTGCTTTATATGTATAGATACAATTGTGTGTGCATATATATATATATATTATATATGTGTGTGTGTGTGTGTGTGTGTGTGTGTGTGTGTGTGTGTGTGTGTGTGTGGTGTGTGTGTGTGTGTGTGTGCGTGCGTGCATGTATATACTCACAAACATTCAGATAGATAGAAATTTAGATAGATAGATAGATAGATAGATAGATAGATAGATAGATAGATAGATAGATAGGAGCGTGGATATATGCAGCTTGTTACATACAAATTACCTCTAGCGCATATGCGTAAACTGCAGTATGTTGTATACTGAAAAACATCTAAATTAATTTTACATCCTCTGGCCTTATTGTCGTAAGCTATATTAAATTGTATGGTAATTTATTTGATGATGCATTTTTATTCATTAATTTCAGCAAATTCAAATATATTTTATGTTTCTAAATTTGTTTCTGTAAAATGTTAATTACTGATTATCTCATTGTTGTTACTCCGCCCGGAAGAACAAATTGGTTCTTCAAACGTACGTTGCTTTAGGCGGTTGATGTATGTGTCTATACACAGCAGAAAATCTCCAACTTATTAGCTGCATGCTGTAAATATAGAAAGGTAGACGGTCACGAAATAGCAATATAACTGTCTGCTTTCGAAGTGTTTAAATAAATCGATAACAATCGATTATTAAACGTGCTATATCGTTCCACCAGAAACTGACTTAAAAGCTGCAAATCGAAGATATTTTAATTGTTAACTAGATTCTGTTAATATAATGCTATAGGTACTATTAAGCCGTTTCATGTGACCAATTGTGAATCATAAATTACTCGCATTCTCTCGCGGTATCCGATATAAATATTCAATATGATTTGTCACATTGCATAAGACGCTTTTAATTCTCACTCTATTCTACATTATTTATTTTCAAACGAGCTATTTTGCTTAGAGTCCGTTGATCTCAATTACAATATTTGATGTTTAGTGGAGGCGCAATGGCCCAGTGGTTAGGGCAGCGGACTCGCAGTCGTAGGATCGCAGTTTCGATTCCCAGACCGGGCGTTGTGAGTATTTATTGAGCGAAAACACCTAAAAGCTCCACGAGGCTCCGGCAGGGGATGGTGGTGATCCCTGCTGTACTCTTTCACCACAACTTTCTCTCACTCTTACTTCCTGTTTCTGTTGTACTTGTATTTCAAAGGGCCGGCCTTGTCACTCTCTTGTGTCACGCTGAATATCCCCGAGAACTACGTTAAGGGTACACGTGTCTGTGGAGTGCTCAGCCACTTACACGTTAATTTCACGAGCAGGCTGTTTCGTTGATCGGATCAACCGGAACGCTCGTCGTCGTAACCGACGGAGTGCTTCCTCCCCTTTTATTTGATGTTGATGTTATTGTTCATTTTGTTGCCTTCATTGATGTTGTCGTTGTTGTTGCCTCTGTTCCAACTGCGGTTGTTTAAACTGTGGTTAAAATATCCAGATGGGTCTATTAAAAATATACAATTGTACAGCAAACAATTTCACTGACATGTTACTTTCAAACTTTGACGCTTACATTTTTATGCAGCGGTAACAGTCTTGATGGTGCTGGTAGTAGTAGTAGTAGTAGAAATTCGCCTGCATTCAGTCGTTGTTTCAAATCATGTAGTTGGTGTCGTTTTCTTGTGGTCATAGTGAAGTCGGAGGCGGCGGCGGTGGTGCTGGTGGTGGTGGTGGTGGTGGTGTTGGTGGTATGGTGGTGGTGGTGGTGGTGGTGGTGGTGGTGGTGGTGGCGTTCGCGCTGGTGGTCGTGGTTGTGATCGAAGTGGTGATGATGGCATTGGATTAGGGCTAGAAGTATTCAAAGGGCTGCTTCGTGAATATTCCTGAACTGAAGAGGCCCAATATATGACACATAAGATCTTCCTTCCTTATATGGACCGTTGATGTAAATACAGTGTGACCGTGACTTTAGGTTTTATAATTATACAGTTTCTCCAGCTGGTATACAATTGATTATAAAAGAGCTCTCAGTGAACTAAATCTGTGATAGGTAAGACTCTTGTCCCTCACCGTATTGTTCAATTATTCGTTCAACCTCCCCAAACTGCAGCTGGCTAATTTGTGAACTGGAATTTCGGGACGTTAAACGAATTTGTGAATGTTAATTTAGCCCTTATATTTCATCACGGAATATAAAAATAGTTTGATATATATGAAATCTAAGGTAACGAATTCATTCTTCGTGGAAGTGGTTTATGTTAAATCCATACTTTTTGTCTTTCTATATTAATATAAATGTCCCTTTTATATTGACTAGGAGTGTCAGGCACATCCTAAACATCGGCTCCGAAAGATCACCTTACCAAATTCAATCAATATTCCAAGGACGTGCGCCTCTACACTTTCTCTTCAACTTACTCTTATTGCATATTCTCATCAGTGGCTGACCATTCCTTTTTTCTCCATTTCATCACGATATTGGGGACGAGAAGAGGGATGATAGTTTTATATATTACAATTACATTTCACATAGAGCCCTTTTATAATCTATTATATATAAGAACTTTAAAACTAAAGTAGCCAATGCTACTTGAATTAATGACATATACAGGGATTGGAAGATTCTCATGTCGTATTCACTAAGCTGCTTCAATGCATTTCCGTTCTTAATCATACCAAACCTTTCTTTACCGCAAAGTTGACCCTATATAGATGCCTCTATACCCATGATTTTTCCTATATCCGTCAATTCCCAGCTGTTCGCCCCACAGAAATTCAACTATACCATGCACACTTATTTCAATGAACATGCGAATGCCCTGAGCACGGCGCCTTCCTCCAAACCAAACCAAGAAAAAAAAGGCGGTTAAGCAACCATTTATATGATAATTATCTGTTATCACAATTGATTAAAATAGGCGTAATTCAATGTGTACTCCGTATCGTTGATGGCTGACCCGAGAAGTTACCTGATAAATGAACAATTCAGGGAACAGAAAGTCGTCTGCATTCAGTCGTTGTTTGAAATCACAAGATATTGTACATAATTTAACTCAAAATAGACAATGTAGATTGAATATTAAGCCTCTAGGAAGAGATCACATCGTAAAATTGGAGAGGCTAATGTTTTGTTGGATTACTATGTTATGTACAAGATTGGAGACAAAGAAAGCAAGAGGGTAGCCAGGAAATTTCTACTGTTGAATCACTTCTTGAAGCTCTGATAAGATTACCAAACTAGCTACCACTACTTTTTTGTGAGGAAAAGAATTTACGTATACTATATTGATATTTAGCTTTAAGAAAAAATATTTGATGAAGGGATGGTGTGATAAAGAGAGATAAAAAGATAAAAAGGTATTACTTTTTTCCTAAAGTAATTAAACACACACACACATACACATACACACAGAAAGAGAGTGATGTGAAAGCACGTGACCTAGTGGTTAGGGTGTTTTACGAATGATCACGAGATTGTATGTTCGATCCCCGTACCAAGCGGTGCGTCATGCTCTTGAGCAAAACACTTCATTTCACGTTGCTCCAATCCATTGAGCTGTAAATGGGTAACCCTACGACAGAATAACCTTCTGATCATGGAGAATGTTTGCTTGCTTGTGTAATCATTTGAAAGCTAAAACTATGCAAACTGCATTGTGATCACGTATGAATACCGTGATATGGTGTGATACGGAGGCATGTATTTTGCTGCATATGGAAAATATTTATATCTTTAGATCAATTTAGTGCATTAAATCGCCACTAGCCCTTGACCGGTAATGATCCTAACAAACTGGAGGATGCAAAACAAAATTGATCTAGCTAGATTTAAACGTGAACGTGTTTGCCATAATATTTGGAGTTACAATAGAGGAAATAATGTAGTCATTTGAAATGCCTTGTAATTTATTACTATTTCATATGTTGATCTCCGTGGGAACTCGAGAAATGGTAATATTGAATACAAATTATATAACGGTTTAACTTGCCACCTGATCACATTTCCATTAAGATTGCTCGTAGATATGCGTCAGAGATTCCAATAAGCGATCAAGAAAAGACTAAAACACCAAAGTTTTGATTGGTTACGTCATAAATATATTTGCTATCTAAACTATGTTTAGATATGCAATAGTTGTTTATAAGAAGTAAATGTAGGTTTCACTGAATTCTAGTTCCAAATATATATCAAAATTTATTTCTAATAAAATGTTATATCTATAGAAAATTGTGAATGAAAATACTTATAAAATAGAAAACCAACTGGATAATGGTATACAGGCATATATGTAGTTTCTATAGACTTTGGAATATTCAAAGTAGCAACAAAATTTGGAAGTATACTTTTTTTTTAAGCGCAGGAAAGTACACTTCCAGAAGGAGGGAAAAGGATATAAAACCAGGCCTACAAATAAAATATACGAGATAGACGAAAGATGGAAGGGATACTGGGAGGTGGCCACGGATTTGGAAAGACAAGTAATATTTCCACTAATAAAAACGACAAAAAGACCAGATATAATCCTATGGAACAGAGAACTGAGAATAGGAATTTTGCTACAACTGACAGTGCCATGGGAAGAGAACATCGGCAATGCAGAGGAGCGAAAGGAGAAGAGGTACGAAAACCTAATCGAAGAATGTAGAGAACAGGGATGGAATGTTGAGTATTACCACCTTGCAGTGGGGGCTAGAAGCTTCATTGAAAGAAAAATGACAACGCTATTCAAAAGAAGATTTGTTTTTTCTAGCTCGGAGCTGAGAAAACTAAGGAGAGTACAGGAGGCGGTCGAAAAAGCCAGCTTCTATATATGGCTGAAGCGGGAAGACCACAAATGGCTTGAAAGTCATAACATGCCGGCAGAAAGTAACATCACAAGGTGAGACAGGCTGACATAGAATTAGCTTCGTTGATTGACAGGTGACGGTCGTTTAGAGAATACGTGGGCTAAGACTACGCCTCTTCATTGGTGAGTTAAATTTGAGACAGTGTCACACGACAACTTGCTGGGGCTGCCTGCTGGAGCCTAGCAGCAGGTATTTAAGGGGAAAATTTTGACAAGGAAGTCAGTCGCCCGCTGACACTCGTTGACGCTTCATCGGAGAGGCCAGGGAACAGAAGAAAGAAGGCATGCACCCAAAACCAGAGCTGAAGACACCTCTGAAGGGGGGTGCGCCACGTCAAAACGGTAGAGCAGTAGGGGCCGAAACCGGACGTGGTTCCTCCTGGTGATGTTTTGAGCTAACTGGATCCTATAAAGGAGCTGTTGTGGTAGCAGACCACGAAACACGGTTGAAATTCTTGTTCAAATGTTTTACCTTACATGATGTATTACATCTTGTTTTCAACATGTTATATTGTAAGCAAGCATCTTTATTAAGATTTTCCTTATATTAATAGATAAGTATTTCATTAAATTCTATGACAATTGTAACAATATTGATAATTATTTCTTAATTTGACATAAGGTCTCGAATGTGAAAAGGTGTGTAGATTGAGCAAACAAGTTATATGTATGCGTGTGAGTATATGGGTGCACGCACGCGTGTGAGGTGGTTCTTTGTTTCATGTTGCTGTTGCTGTAGGTGACTCTTAAATTATTCCCCCACCCCCAGGCTGCAGCTTGCAGATATTCTCGTGTCTCTTGCTTACCTTCTCACAATGAATACGAGATTTTTCCGACGACTCCAGAGATGTGATCAGGCCCTTTGTAGAATAAACAACTTCCTTAATTTGTTGTTGCTGTTTTTGTATTGCCAAGCCCTAACCGAAAGTCCGTAAATTGTATTTATTGCCGAAAGTATAATACCTTTCATTCCTGCAGTGGATGCTTAGTCATAAAGCTTTCATTTTAACACCCACTTTGTTAGGTTATTGGCAATTATATGTTCATGGGTGATCCTATACTACCCTTCGTCGAGACTGACCCTTTATCCATATTGTCACGATAAGCCAGGGTCTATACCGTCATTCATGTCATTGAATATGACCCTGATGTTTTTCATCCCCAAATATTATGGCATTAATTTATGGGCAAGAATATCTCTTACTATTTTGTCTAGCGCTTTCACAGTATCTTCTGGTGTAGAAGTGATGCAAAATATGCTATACGCTTTAAAGAGACGAACACATTTCTAATGACCACTACACATCTTGTATACGCCTATTTCTCATCTCTCATATCAATAAATATGTTAACATTTAAGAGGCTAGCACTCATCTTATAATCAAAGAATTGATATCTTTGATTCATGCAGTAAAACTTTTCATGTCTTTTCAAGATGTTTTTTTTTAAAATTATTCTGTGGAAGATGGTGTTTGCTTAGCATTCACCACGCTTTCGTTGGATTAAAGAGTTGTAATTGTATTGCTGACGTTGTCGTTGCCAACGAGTTGAGCGGATTACGTTTTTTCTTTCTTTTTTTTTATTTCAATATAATTTTCTTTTGTCTCATTCTAACAACACAGGCACGCCTACAGATCGGAGGTAAGGAGCTCAACCATCTCTCTACTGTTACCTTCTGCTCATCACCGAGCACACTGGGATCAACCTTTGCACGAATTATGCGTATGTTCAGATCTCCATAAATAATTATGTGTATGTTTTCCACACCGACTCCTAACTGTACTCCATGCAGAAAATTGCAAACTTTCTCAACCAGCTCTTATGGTCTGACATCACTCTTCCTCTTACACCACTCGTCGTCTCTCAACTTTCCTTGAACTTCTTGTGTCAGCGAAGAGACGCTCGGCTCATACTAGTTAGTCCATAAATAGTCTGTCGTAAATTACGTTCCTGCTGAGTTTTTACCCAGTTAACACAAAACGTTATTAAATAGCTAACTTCCAAATTTTCTTCATATCTCGACAAACTAGCCGAACTGTGAAAAGCAGTGTTCAATAGTGTGTTTAAAAGGCTATAACATTGGCTTCCTTCAATCTTAGGTAAAATTTGGTAGGCTTGCTTATAAGATGTATAACAATGATATAGGAAAACTTACAGTAATGTAGAACAGTTATAACTGCCGCTCCTAAAATTCTCGAACTTTTTGGAATACACCTCGTCACCCATCAGTACTCATTCATCATTTTCCTATTCTGCCTAGATAAAATGTTACAAAGTTTTCAAATGGTATTCTCTGGCATTTTCTTTCTTCAGTATCGAGCTTATTTTGATTGACGCTGAAACAAGGTAACTTTTGTTTCGATATATATTTATCACTTCAGTATGATACCCTTAAGTGCCTAACCGAGCTTGCTTGTTATTCTTTGGTTGCCTGTTTTCATTTTAGTATAACTTTATTTTATTTCATTATCCTTTTTTTTTATATAGGTTCATTTTTATTCTATCCTGTGATAAATGTCAGCTAACATAGCACTTTATGTCAGTGAAAGAGTGGGATAGATATATATATATATATTCGATCAGGTTTTCAAATTATGAACTTGCACTTTTTCTTTCTGTAGGGGAAGGGGAAAAAGACCAACTTCTGAAATAATTATGAGGTTTGATCTATGAGCTGCACACTTAACAGTAGCTTTGCCTTTCATCTTTGCGAGGTTTATAAAATATAACGCCTGTCTTGCACTGGAAGCGACACTATAAGCTGTGCTCCTCTCTGCAAATTTCCGCTTTTGTGTCAAAGTAATATATTTTAATGGTACTACCTCACTATATTTAATTTACTGAAACTGAATTCCGTATGAACAAGTTCTCCAAGGATTAATCATATGCCGTGGAATAAACTTCAAAATACAAAAGCAAAGACATCGAATCAGTAATAGTAATTTGATGAGGTTCCACTGTTGCCCTGAGAAAACAAATGGAATCGAGTCTGTAAAGTTATGGTTATTCTAAATTCATTTTGCCTTGTGCCACTTCATAAAAACGAAATATCCTATAACTTTTAATGCTCTGGGAGGTTTTGAAAGATCCATCATCTATTTTATAAATCTATTTAGAACAACAAAGATGAAAGAAATAATCGACAGCCATATATGTAGCAGCAAATAGTACTTAATCATATCTGGAATTTAGAGAATACAGGAAAACGGTCTAACTTTTATTTCATCGTTATATTCTATACGATAAAACAGAAGCAATGGGGTTAAATGGCAAAAAGAGGAATAGCATTTTGAAATGATTGCTTGAATACTAAATGAAAGTAGCCAGCATAATAAATGCCAGTTCCAGGAGGGAATTAATCAAGTTTTTTTTTTATATGAGATTGTTTTTGATATCTAATCAAAAGGCTCTAATGAATACTATTCATGAATGATCAATTGCAATCAACTATTGGGCGGCATGCATTTGTGATGGCGTGATCTAAAAATTAGTAAATTCCCATCATAAAAAAAAGACAACTTAAAATTGATCTTCAATCTCAGCTAGTATGCATTACAGCTTCAACAAATTATTTCATATTAATTCTCAATACAATGTTATTTTTACAATATGAATATTCTACTAAAAGCAATAAACTCTTAGCAAGAAAGGTAAAAATAGAATTGCAATGAAAAATAGTGCAAAATATATCCGTTTTTCTTTTCTACAAAGCATTATGCTTCTTGTGGCTGGTATTACAAATATAAATTTCGATATTAAGCTGTTAATGTAATAACTGTGATACACACACACACAAACACACATACACACACATGTATATATATATATATATATATATATATATATATATATATATATATATATATATATACTTTGAATACTTTGAATACTTTGAAAGGTTTCGGCCATTATTGGCCCAGGCCATGTCTAACTTAATAGCACCACCTGGTGAAGTCTTTCAAGTCAGAATTTGGGCACTATGGCCCACTCAAGTAGAGAGTTATTGTTTACAGAGACATATCCGGTGTAGGGGGTTTATCGGGATTTCTTGAAGGAATCTGTCCAAAGACTTCTTGAACCCTATAGGGTCAGTTTCTGTTTTAATGTGTTTTGGTGTAATGTTAAAGAGAGCGGGGCCAATTGAGGTGAAATAATTGTGCCGTATTGTTGTTATGAGATGAGAGTGCGATTTTTGTTTTGGGCGGATGGCACGGGGCCCAAGCCTTGGATGTACCTTAAAGGTGATGCCAACATCATTTGGGCAATGCTGATGGAATATTTTCCACATCATGCAGATGATGTAGCGCTCACGACGACGTTGGAGAGAATAGAGTTTTAGCTTTTCTAGCCGACCCCAATAGTCGAGGCCTGTCATGCCATCTATCTTTTTTGTGATTGCCCTTTGAGGTGCTTCAACTTTTATGATACCTTGTATTGTGTGGGGAGACCACAGTGGACAACAGTATTCAAGGTGGGGTCGGGCAAAAGTGGAGAAGAGAAGGATAATGGTGTGGATATCTCTCGACTGGAAAGTTCTGAGAATCCAGGAACACATTCTGCGGGCCATGTCAACTTTGGTGTTTATATGAGTGGCCAGCTTACGTTGTTGTCCACAATTACTCCCAAGTCTCTGATGTTGTTGGACGCCGCGAGAGTTTCACCTGAAGGAAGGGAGTATGGGAGTTTCAGGGCATCCTCTTTTCCAAAGTGGATTAGCTCAAATTTATCCTCGTTCAGCAGCATATTGTTTTTTTCTGCCCATTGGATAACAGCCAGTAGATCTGACTGAAGGCATGTCCGGTCACTCGCCTCATTTATGACCTTCTGTAGCTTGGAGTCATCTGCAAAGATTTTTATGTTGCTGTGCTTGATGATGTCATTAATGTCATTAATGTAAATGATGAAAAGAAGTGGGCCCAGCACAGTGCCTTGCGGAACGCCACTACTGACTTTGGCTGGGCTTGATTTTACCCCTTCAACTACAACATGTTGAGATCTGTCTGTCAGGAAACACTTAATCCATTTCAGTAACTTTCCAGAGACACCAATGTTGGATAGTTTTTTCAATAGGATCTTGTGATCGACCCTGTCGAAGGCCTTACTGAAATCAAGGTAGATGACATCGGTGTTGGAGCCCTCTCCCAAAGCTCTCAAAATGTCCTCAAAGTGATGCAGGAGCTGCGTTAGGCAGTCCCTTCCATTACGGAACCCATGTTGGTTGGAGATCAGCCGTCTGTTGCTTTCCAGAAATTGGGTTATTCGAGATCTCACCACCCTCTCAAATACCTTGATGATATGAGAGGTGAGTGAGATCGGACGGTAGTTCACTGCAAGGGACTCGCTTCCCTTTTTGAAAACTGGAACAACAGACTGGGGCAGAAGGTTTTTTGGAATATAGCCAGCATCCAGTGAGTTTCTCCACAGATTAGCAAGGGGAGATGCAAGTTGGTGTCGACACACCTTCAGGACACAAGCAGGGAACCTATCGGGGCCTACTGCTGAA
Source organism: Octopus sinensis (assembly GCF_006345805.1). NCBI lineage: Eukaryota > Metazoa > Mollusca > Cephalopoda > Octopoda > Octopodidae > Octopus > Octopus sinensis. Next base: position 38,210,858 of record NC_042997.1, read on the forward strand.
TTGTGTTTTATTTCGTTTATCGCCGCTAAGACATCAGGGGCACTAAACGTTATGTCCGATATAGTGTGTTGGGGGTTGACATCACTGATACAGCCCAGATCGGCCATATCAGGATTGCTGAAAACAGAGCAGTATTGTTTCTGCAGTATCTCGGCCATGGATTTGGCATTATCTTGGAGAGTGCCAGTTTCGTCAATTAGAGGGCCTACAGTGGAGACAGTGACCCTGCGTTTCCTCGCAAATGAAAAGAACACTTTGGGGTTGAGTTTGATTTTTTCAATGGCCCACTTCTCCTCAGCTGATCTTTGGTTATTGATGAGGGTCTTCATGCATTGTTGGAGGTTATATTTTTTGGATTCAAGCAGTGCGATAGCCGTCGAATGTGTGTGTTGCTGTTGGCAGTACTTTAGTTTGTTAATTTTTTGTTTGTTCTTTTTTTTTTCTGATAATGGTTTTTCTGTTTTGGGGGATTCTGCACTTTTTGTTCACAGGTCTTGGTGGGGAGTGTTTTGCACATATGTCTGTGACGGTGTCTACAAAGATCTGCCAAGATGTTTTATGGTTGGTGGAGATGTGTGTATGTGTAAAGGACCAGTCAACATTTGATAGCTCGTTCCTGATTGCATCCCAGTTGGCTTTATGGAGATCCATGTTGTCAAATGGGTGGGCTGGAGGAAGGTCACTAGGATTAGCTTTCGGCTGGTGGAATTTCATGTTACAGAGAACCATGTCATGGTCTGAAAGAGGGTTTTTTCCACTGTAACGTTATGTATAGTGTTAGTGTGGTTACTAAACACTAGGTCCAAAATGTTCTGATGTCTTGTTGGTGCAAAGACAAGTTGGGACAAGAAAAACTCATTCGTAAAGTCGAAAAGTGACTCTGCTGCTTCTTTGTCAGCGGTTGAGGCGGGAGTGCTTGGTTTCAAACAGTTTGTAGTCCAGTCAACACAGGGTAGATTGAAGTCTCCCATCATGAGTATGTTGCTAGAATGGCACTGTTGAATAAAGCACTTAATGCTGTTGAGGCATTCTTTAAAGCACAGTATGGGTGTTTGGGGCGGCCTATAGAGCCCAATTACTGTCAGGTCATTGGCTTTGTTGTGCACGGTGACTGATTCACAGTAGCCATTGGAGAATATACTATTTCCATCTGCCGTAAATGAATCATGCAGGAAAATGGCAGTTCCACCCTTCCTCCTGCCGATACGATCCGCGCGGATGGTTGTGAAATTCTTCACTCTCACTTCGGCTTCCAAGTGGGAGATGTCAAGGTGGGTCTCTGTGAGAATGAAGAAAGGGATGTGGTGTGAATGGTTACCTACCCAGTCTTCAATGAATTGGACCTTCCATTTTTGTGCATTGATGGAAGGGCTGACACCTTGTGCATTGAGTAGGAATGTGGAGGTTAGTGTAGTGGCTGGTTTTGACTGTTGCAGGGGGGGATTTTTTGTGTGTGTTAGTGGCAGCAATGTGGGGAATTGGTGCACTGGGGTAATAGCATAGGATGGTGTTGAGTGATGGCTAGAATGTTTTTGTGTATCTCTTTTGCCATGTTCAACATGGCTAAAAAAGAATTTTCCTGCTTAGGGAGCAGTTTTTGGCTGGAGGTGTGGTTGCACTGTTGGGTAGGGTTGTAGTTTCCACTTTTGTTGTTGTTGTTTTTGTGTCTTCCTGAAAAGACTGGACCAGCATTACTGCAGCATGGTGTGTTTCTATTTTTATTGTTATTCAGGTTTGTGTGTTGGCTTGAGGCCCCGTTTCTGTTTGTGCGTCGGGTCCCTGGAAGATGAGTGAAGGGACAGTCACTCAGTAGACATGTTCTCTCACGTTGGGAATACCGGCAGATTTTGGGACTCCGAGTTGTGTGTGTTTTGAATTTCGATTTACTATTTGGTGGTGTTGATGTTATTGTGGGATGCGTGCTTTGGCCTTGGCCGGTAGTGCGTCTAGTGCCGGGTAGATGCTTGAAGATGCAGTCACTATTTGTGCAGAGTCTCTGGCGCAGTGAATAGCGGCATATTTGGGGATTTCTTGTTTGTGCCGTGGGGGGCGCATTCTGCTTCCTATGTTTCTTTAAGTTTTTGTTACTGCAGTAGTATTGAGGTGGTTATGTGGGGGAAGAGGGCAGTGGTTTCTTATTTGGTTTTCTGTCGGTATTTTTGGTGATAGAAGACGATGGTGGCAGCGGTGGTGATGATGATGATGATAATTGTGGTGGTTGCTGTGAGAGCGGTGAAAAGATACTGGCATTTAGTGAATCGTCTAGTAAGCTAGAGTTGAGGAGTGGCTGTTGTTGTTCTTGTTGCTGTGGCTGTTGTTGTTGTTGTTGTGCCTGACCGATGTCAGGGTCAGCCATTGTGCTGGGAACCAGGAGTGGCTCATTCTGTTGTTGTTGTTGTTGTGGCTGCTGATTTTCTAGCTGTTGTTGTTCTTGAACTGTGAAAATATGTAGAAGCTTTTCATAATGGCCTCTTATCAGTTTGAAAGATACTTCGATATGTTTCAACTTGCTACGAATCTGTTTGACGGATCGTGTGTTGACCACTTGTGATGTTTTTTCGGCAATCTCATTCAAACACAAGACATTTAGATTTTCTGTTTGGGAAAGAGAGAGCCATGTGTTTATTAAAATATCAATTTCGTTATCAGACCAATTTCGTCTGTTGCAGGCCTGCAAGTTAGTCATGTTGTTTTTCTTTTGTTTGTTTTCCTTTTGATTTTTGAAAATATATATATTCTTTCTTGGGAGTTAAAGAAGTGTATATATATATAAATGTTCTCTCTTAAGGGTGTGAGTTTTTGATTATTTGGTTGTTTGAGGATATTAAAAGAAAAACAGTTGTATATAACAATTTGTAGTTAAATGAAAACGTACTTACGGGTTTGTAGGCAAACACGTGGTTACAAATATATATATATTTAAGGTCAGTTAGTTTTGAAGCTGTGTAGCTTGCTACTGACTTGGGAGAGAAACAAATAGACGTCCGTCCACTTCAACAGTTAATCCACATAATGATATGATATGATATATACATATATATCATATGATATGATATATATATAAAAAATGTAATATATAAATAAATATCTGTAAATATAAACCATCCGATCTTCTGATTACCTCATTTCTTCTAATATATATATGAATGTATATGAATGTATATGTGTACATATATACATGTATATCTATATACATGTCTATATAAACATTTATACATACATATATAAATATATATATATAAGCACATGAACACTCCATACATGTGTATATATCATATGTGCCAACATGTGTATAAACATATTTACATTGCGAAAATATTTAGTTATTTAATACGTATTTCCAAAATGTGCAGCATTATTTAATATGATACAATTCGCTATATGTGGTTGTGTGTGTATGCGTGTGTATACGTATACACACACACATATGTATATATATATATATATACATGTATATATATGTTTATATATATATATATATATATATATATATATATGTATACACACATACATATTTATATAGTCACATATATGTGCATACATCAATGCTTGTATGTATGTGAAAACATTTTTGAGTAAATACATTTAAGATGCGAAAAAAATTAAATTAGATATTTCAATATTTCGTTTCAGAAAAATTTAATAGAACTGTGCTGTATGTATGTGCGTATATCAAGCTTCAAAATATCTACCTTTATGTATATACCTGTACGTAAGTATATATATATATTGCGTAAATCCTCGAGTATAATCCGCATTTTTTCCAAAAATTTAAAGGTCAAAAACCATAGTGCGTACTATATACGAGGTAAAAAAATGAAAAATACTTTCTAGGTAATGTCCGAGTCTCTATTTTCTGTCCGGCAATGTTTATTCAGACGCATTTCCTGATGTCAGGCGCGAAAATACCTTAAGCTAAGCCTGAAAGCAATGAAGTCATAAAAGAATCATCCATAACTTGCAGTAAGCAACATTTATTAAACGTTATTACTGCTATTACTGTTATTTCTTTATTTTCTGCAAAAAAAATGCGCAAAATAGCTACACGTTTGCATTATGTATATATATATATATATATATATATATATATATATATATATATATATATTACAGTGTACATTTAAACACATAAGAGTTATCCGTAATAGGATTCCTGGCACGCTAGAAGGAACGGCCAAAATCCAAATCAGCGGTAGTGAACATTTCTAAAAGTTTTATTACCCTGATAATATTTATTATATATATATATATATATATATATATATTATATATATATATATATATATATATACGAGGGGTACCCAAAAGTAACCACAAACGTTTCCTGTGGGACAAGCCCACATTGTTCAGGTTCCCGCCGCTTGAAGCAACTTGGTGCGACCCTCAAGCATTAGTCTGCCGGCTGATGGCTTCTTGTGATGTTGTACTGCCACGTTGTGCGTCTTTGTTCGATTTTTGTGTTGGCTGAAACGAAGAAACAGCGTACTTCCGTGAAATTCTGTTTTCATCTGGGTAAAAAGCCGGTGGAAACAGCTCTCCTGCTTCAAACAGCTTACAAGGACGCTGTCATATGCAAAACACAAGTTTAAATGTAGTTTTCAAACCTTAATACATTCTTACTTGTCGCTTCAAAGCCAACCTAGTCCAGGGAATCTGTTGACCTCCTGAGCGAGTGAAAACATCACGACAATTTATGGACTGATCAAGCAGCACCACCACCGAACAAATGGCAACCATGCTGATATGGCTGGTGTGACTTGGAGCTCCTCCCAACGAATCTTGTGCCAGGAATTGCGAATTAAAAGGGTTGCAGCAAAATTTGTAATCCACTTGATCACGGATGATCAAAAGCAGTCACGACTGAATGCATGTCGCGAACTGAATGAACAGTTGGAAGTTGATCCGAACCTTTTTTTCGAAAGTCATCACTGGTGACGAAAGCTGGCACCGAGTCTACGATCCGAAAATTAAGCAGCAATGAGATCAATGGAACCATTGAGTCTCACCACGCCCTCATAAAGTCCATCAATTAAAAGTCTAATGCCAAGACGATGCTGATTTGTTTCAGCAATGCAAAAGGAATTGTCCACACAATATTTGTACTTCCAGATCAAACTGTTAACCAGAAATTTTGCTTGGCAGTTCTGGAGCATTTGTGAGACGCGTTGAAACGAAAACAACCCAACCACTGGTAAAGCGGAGAGTGGTATTTTCATCACGACAAAGCACCTTCGCACACCGCCTTGAGTGTGAGACATTTTTTTTTTTACAAAAAATGGCCTAACCCCGTTTACTAACCCACCCTATTCACTCGATCTTGCTCCCTGCAACTTATTTTTGGTTCCCCTGAATGAAAAAGTCCTGAAAGAAAAATGCTTTGCAGGTTTTGAAGAGGTGAAGAAAAGTCGATTGAAGCCTTACAAGGCATCACTTCGCAAGTGTTCTAGGACTGCTTCGAACAGTGGTAAAATGCAACTGGACCGATGCATTGCTTCAATTCGAGAATACTTTGAAGGTGATAAAAGTGTACAGAGATTAAGCGAAATATAAATAATTAAAAAATGATTAATTTAGCAAGGTTTACCAGAATATTTAAATGTTGAACGGTATCTGTGGTTAGAGGAAAATATAACATCCGAGAACTTATTTAATGATGTAGGTTCATATCGATGAAGAATATTCATGGACTCTCTAATACACAATTTACATACATTCGTAATTGTATTGTATGGGGTGCTTCCGCTATTACTGACCAAGATAATGTGTATTGCATATTTTTTTAGTTTAAGTTCTTGTTATACGAGACTGGCGTTGTAGAAGATTTATATTTTGTGTTTAGTAAAATTGTTCAAATGGGCCCTATATCTACGCTTAAAGCCTACAGTGCTTCTTAAACTCTTACCTTCTGAGTAGCAGGAATTACTACAGAACACACATATACTACGTGTTTAATTAAACTGGAACCGGCTAACGGACGTGACTTCTTTATGCGACAATTACATGCCCCCCACCACCTGCATCGGTATTACTTTTCCGGTTATTAGAGTTTAAGTAACCCCCGTCTGTGAGAGCGTAATGTTTACGCTAGAGCTATTGTCAATTTTGGGGTTATAGAGGTCATTATAAAGATTTGTATGGGCAGATTTCTTAAGTTTGAGATTAGATCTATTGATGGAAGCTATGATCGAAGCTAAATTCGGAGTAGTTGAGTACTACAATTTCGCGGATAATTTATTAAAAATAGAATAATATTTATGATTTTTAAGAAACTTTTCCTTCAGTATCTTCAAAAACAATTTTGTTGAAGATTTGACTTCAAGAGAGAAGGGCGGGGCAAACCATATAGTTTAACGTTTCCTAGATTTTGAGTTTTTGGTCTGACTAGATTGATTGTGAAAACAGGTTTTGTATTTATGTGAATTTCTAAATACCATGTTATTAATTCGAGCCTCATTCATACAATGTACTTTAATTGGTTTACCTAAAGGCGGCAGTATCCAATTTTGGGAGTGAACATACCCTTAAAATCTATGGATGACTGTACCCCTGAAACGGCCTTAAGGGGATTACCACCAACATATTACCTAAACAGGATTACTTCTTCTGTCGGATTATTTACATATGTTTTTTTCATATATTCCAACTCCAACGCTACGATGTTCTTTTATTCATTTTTCTGTAAGGGCATATTTTATTCTTAATAATTTATACCACGCCGTTGTAACCTAATTTCACTCATCTACTTATATATGTATATTAGATTTTTTTATATTTGCATATTCATGAATTTTTAATATGTTATATTATTGTAACGACTGATACTTTGGTATTTTCTTGTGTAATTAAATTTTTGAATCTAGCCGAAAACTGAAGAAGGGTCGGCTAGGTTCTCTGTGTTTAGTTGTCATGATTTCCCTTTTTTCTCGTTCTTTATGTAATTAGCTCGTTTTGTTTACGTATTTCATGTAATTTGAACTGTTGGTGACGTCCTATACACATATATGCATGCATAACTATCTATCTATCTATCTGGCGAAATATATATATATATATTATAGGTCATTTTCGCCCTTGCTCCCTTAATATAATTATATACATATGTATATAATTATTAATTTATTGTATAAATTGCGTATACATTTTTATTACATGCTGACTACCTGATAAAAATCATTAACGTGGTTTTTATCCTTATAATCTATTATGAATTAATATATATATATATATATATTATATTTTTGTTTTTCGTATATTGTGCGAAAACATCCTGATGAAAGGAGTGTCAGTTTTAAAAATATGAAATATATCATATTAGTTGGCACGTCTCTGAAACGGCCCGTAGATGGAATTTTTAATTTTTTGTTTTATTTTCGTGGTATTTTTGTACGTCCTTTTAATACTTCTTCATCTCAAATTTTTATTACAGCAATATTTTATAACTTTTAAATGTAAATTCACTGTGTTTTATGTATCACATCGATATTTATCTATTTATGTGTATTTTTATATTCATATAATTGGAATTTTTATTTCCATTTTATAAATGTAGAAGAATATATGTATGTATTTGATTTTCGAGTATTGTTAACACTAGCAAAGTCAAAATAAAGCAGTGTATTATATATATATATATATATATATATATATATATATATATATATGTGTGTGTGTGTGTGTGTGTGTGTGTGTGTGTGTGTGTGTGTATGTGTGTGTGTGTGTGTTTGTGTGTGTCTGTATGTGCATATATTTATTTATGTATGTACGTAAATATATGTATATGTGTGTGTACATACATACAGAGAGACAGGCAGACGGATAGTTAGCTAGAGACAGAGATTCATATGCACTCGCGCAACGACAAACTAATATATGACTTTGAACCCAAAGCTCCAGTACAGCGTGATACCCGTATATTGCGCACCGCATACTGTGGATTTTGCTCTGTGTCTGCTATGTGTGAAAAAGTGAGTCCTATTCATAGATAAATGTTGTTTAAATTAAAAGATTTTCAGGAAATATCTGTCCATCAATGTGCCCAAACACACTAAGCAGTCCATAATTATTATAAGAGATAAGAAACAGTCTTCCAGTTTACTGTATAGTTGCTAATCTATGCGCAGTATATAACAGTGCATCTGGTATATTTAGTTATGGTGATAATACTGATAAAATTATAGTAGGCCAACTTCAAACACATACATTACTCTAACAACTATCTATGAGATTCGATATTGCATCTTTATATATCGTTTGTAAGCGACAATATTAACATAATCTTTTTCTTTTTCTTAATTTCAGCCCATACAAAGCATTGTGGTATAATGTACGACATAACTAGGTTTTTATATTGATGAATTGGTTGTAAATGTTACAAAAGATCCAGCCATATATACTCTATATTTTTACTTCAAAATCTGCTGCAGTCAATATTCTCTGTGGATAAAATGTATGCAAACCACGTACTGAGGTAGATGTAGTCATTGCTTCAGGACCCTTCCTTGTACGCCAGATTTTTGGCCCTATAATTGTATCATACTACTACTAGTACTACTGTATCATAAAGCAGCATTTTAAAATTTTCAGTTTAATGGTTTCGGCATTCAGAGCATGATATAATTTTCATGCGTAAAGAGTAATTAAATCTATTTGAAAAAGCTGACCCTGAAAAAATAATCCTAATACAGGCATAGGGTCCGAAATTTGTTGGAGGGGGGGGGGGCTTAATGATTACCTCGACCACAGTACTCAACTGGTACATATTTCCTCGATCCCGAAAGGATGAAGCGCAAAGTCGACCTCGGTACCATTTGAACTCTAAACGTACAGACGAGCCTGGGAAATTCATAGAAAAATTTTGAGAAATTTCGTATACCAATGTTCTCAGAAGTAAAGATTCTTGTTTCGCCTCTGAACATACTTATTGTGTCCGAAATCAACCGTTGTCGGATATGAGTATATATTATTTCTTTTTTTTTTTTTACAGTTTTCCTACTATAATCTTGATTTCCTAACAATAGTTATGTGGAATTTCTTTTCAGATATTCTGAAAACGAATGTAACATTTTACTTTACTGACCTTATTTTTCAAGAAGCAATGGTAAATGTTAAAATCTGCTTTAGACTAAAAGTGAAAAATTTTCTGGTCCAAAAATGAATCAATATTTAGTTGGAGATGAATAATGCAGAACTTGGCAGCAGTGATATATCGCCTCCTAGGAACTTTTATTTACTGTTTTGTTTCCTGTGTATGCGTTCATTTCGTTGCAGACTAAACTGTTCTCGCCATCCCTATAGGGGATAATAGTACACTACTGTCCTTTAGATCGAATGTACCGATTTTCCTCATCAAATAATTTTCTTGAAGAGAACATTACTTCTATATTACATGTATAAATGTGTTTAATATATTTAAATGAAAAATTAATATTCTACTTGAAAAAAAATATGAATATTAAAGAAATGACAGATATTCACATTCTCACTATTGCTCAGGCATCTATAAATATGGAAAACTATAAGCTATTCTATATTTTAGCATTTGTAATTCTGTTGTATCAAGTCAATATGACAAAATTCCCTTCTGCCATTCTTGAGTGATGATAGGATTTGCTCGTGGGAATCTAGACTAATGAAACACGTGTTGAATGTCAAGTTTTGGTCGCCATGTTAGACGAAATATAATCCTACGCAGTATGTCTATGGAAACACAATGGAAAAGTAAACTATTTTTTCTAAGTTCGGCACAAGGCCAGCAATAGTTTAAGGGGATCGGTCAGTTGGTAACATCAGCCCCACTGCTCAGCTGGAACATCTTTTCAACCTCAAAATGATGAAAGGCAAAGTAGAGCCCGGTAGAATCTGGGCTTCTAATGTACAGACGGGCAAAATACCGCTAAGCATCTTGTCCAGCGTGCTTAATATTCTGCTATTTGGCCGCCTTCAGAAGACCTAAATTATTGATTGTTATGTGTATTTACTAACAATATAATATTCTAATGTTTTGATTATACATACTGCTTAAATTTTGAGCAATTCACCGACACCATGTCCATACTCCTAATCATTATAGTCATTGCAACTTAACTTTGTAATGATACATTTACTTTACAACGAAAGACAATACTACGCATCTTCTATAGTTAATCAATATTACACCATCTAAAGAAATAAGTAAAATCAATAAATATATATTTCTAGTTTATAACTAATATTTACTGAACAATAACTTGTAGCTAACACTGTACTAACGTGACACTTTTAATAATATTTGTTAACATTAATCTCTAAGCTCTGTAAAATAATGCAATAGAGAAAAGAAAATTCCTATCACAAATAAGATGAACGTTAATACCAAAAGTTGTATCGATTGAAATGCACTTAATTTGTTTAAAATTCTTTCAGGGAAAAAATACAAACATCCAATAATTAAGAAAAGGTGTATGCGTGTATTTTGAATGCATTTTTTTAATTCAAATATAAGTAGATATGTAAAATATCATGCGAAAACAGATAAGAACTATCATAGTTGTATGTGTGCGTATGTATGATGTAATGGATGTATATATGTATGTGTATGTGTGTGTGAGAGAGAAAGAGGGAGGGAGAGAGAGTTTCACTATATAAAATTGTGTTGGTGTATTCTAAGCAAATATGTGTTTGTGTATTTTGAAATTAAAAAAAGTAATGGGCGGGAGATATACACTCAACTAACTATGTGTTTGTTAGTATGTATGCGTATATATACGAATGTGAATGTATGAGAGTGTCTCTTTTGTGCGTGTATGTGTGTATGCGTGGCTATCCAATATTGAATTTTTTTCTAATCATATTAATTTAGTGGGTAGAAAAACAAATATCTTATTTATGTTGAAATCTTTCCATAAGTGTTTTACTCTTAAAAAGCACTAATGAAGCTACAGTGTTTATTATTCATCAAAGAATTGCATATCAATAGTAATTATGAAAGATCACTCCCAGTACATTTCGATAATGAAATGATTACTACAAAAGACAGAAATCAAAGAGAAAATAATGTGGTGTATTTGTTTGTCAGTTTATAGTTGGCATTATTGCTTTTTTTTTACTCTTTTTCCCCATGTTTTGGTATCTATTGTTTCATATCAGTTTTAATATTTCTTTCGCAGTTGTTAAGAACTTATCAACAGAAAGAAATGCGAAATTTATTTACATGATTCTATTGTTTAATTGATTAAACTAACCTTTCCAGTAGAGATGGAATCGTGCCGAATAAATAGATCAATAATACCATGTTTGGGATTTCAGATGGTGTCTGACACCCGAGGGATTGAACTCAGTACTGTATGCAAGCCAGCTACTTCCTAGTAAATAATACAATTCAACCGATCTCCCAGTGATTATGTATAGCAAATATGGAGACCACGTAAAATGAACTATGTGTACATTACCATCCATAGATATGCATTTCGCTCACAAAAACAACATAATACTACTGACGGGATACGAGATATCAACTTCGTTGATAATTTGTCCTATATCTATTGACATGCCAGGAGTGCCAACAGTGTAATTCACAATTGTGCATAAAAAATAGATTTTTATTGGTGGCAAAAAACAACTTTGATTTTTTTTTTCTTTTTCCTGCCTATCCAATACATAAGAAACAACGTGTCTTTGGGATTTGAATCTTGTCACAGATGTCAAGGCATTTAACTTTTCTCAGGTATTAGTTTTACATAAAATATAGAAACACTTTATATTGGATATTTGAGAAACTCAACTGAACACATGAAGTTCACTAGCCATTAACCATTACGAATGGAATAGTTATGAGATGTGTTGCTCTATATTTCCTGTTTACAACTTGAGTAGTGACTCGATGAAATTCTCATTATTTTTAACAGTATATGACCTCATATGAGATTTTCAGTTTAATTCTTCATTTGTCACTCTAATCTATCCCGTTTAATATGAAGTACCAAGGGCTATTCCTAAACTCTTCTTAGTTATTGTATAAAATTATTTTATCTTTTTAGCGGTTTCATCGTTTCCTATTCAGTGAGTGTATACGTAATAAATATATTAGGGTAGAAAACACATGCACAGATACAAAAACAGTCACACACACACATACACGCATACACACACACATACACGCATACACACACACACATACACGCATACACACACACATGTATATATATATATATATATATATATATATATATATATATATATATATATGATTATTCATTAACTAGGATAGTATTGACAATTACTTCGATGTCTCGGCCAACTAAACTATAATCAAATAGTGTGATGGTGGCTTAGCAGGCCAAAACTGAAAACGTCACTATCAGTACTATTTTTGTTAAAGAATAGTCAACAAATTTATGGAATAACCCTTCTGATTAATGAGAAAATGGTTTTTATTATATCTAAACATAAAAACAAACATTAATATGATACATATGTGTTGTGTACGTGTGCGTATGTGTGTGTGTGGTGTATGGATCAAAACCGTTTGACTCAAATTCGCTGGTAGTCTTGAGTTTCACGAGTGCCACCGAAGTTGAATCAATTTTGATCCTTACATGTAACTCCAAATAAACGGGTTGAGTGCCCTTCTTTCATTCGTTCACTCACTCGTATACATATAGGCGCAGGAGTGGCTGTGTGGTAAGTAGCTTGCTAACCAACCACATGGTTCCGGGTTCAGTCCCACTGCGTGGCATCTTGGGCAAGTGTCTTCTGCTATAGCCCTGGGCCGACCAATGCCTTGTGAGTGGATTTGGTAGACGGAAACTGAAAGAAGCCTGTCGTATATATGTATATATATATATATGTATGTATATGTTTGTGTGTCTGTGTTTGTCCCCCTAGCATTGCTTGACAACCGATGCTGGTGTGTTTACGTCCCCGTCACTTAGCGGTTCGGCAAAAAGAGACCGATAGAATAAGTACTGGGCTTACAAAGAATAAGTCCCGTGGTGAATTTGCTCGACTAAAGGCGGTGCTCTAGTATGGCCGCAGTCAAATGACTGAAACAAGTAAAAAGATTATATACATATACTAGCAAATGCTCCCGTCCTTTGGACGGTGTAATTTAATATAATGGTGCACTCATGTGGATGGTGTAAGTTTAATTAGCGTGCTGTTAGAAGTCGTGTCAATTGATAACCATTTTCGTTAGCAGTTTAATAAGAGATTTAATACTTTTTGGGGGACACAAATTTGGTACTTAGTTATAAATGAAAGTCCATGAAATGAGGTCGTAATTGTAATAGGCATTAGGGATCCTATATGTAACCTGAAGCGTTTTGCATCATGTACTACTTTTTCTCGTAAAGCATGACACAGCCGCATTGAGGCTTTTTTATTTTCAATAAAAGTCATGTATAAAAGAAAAACAAACATTTATAGCAAACACGCAAATAGAAAAATAGCATGTACAAAAATGAATGTCAGAGCATATTTATGAGCGAACAGCGTGCGTGAAGAGGGGACGTTGAAGTTAATGTACGGTTAACAGTAATCAGGGTAATGAAACAAAATATAAATTAAATTTATGCAGCAATCTGATTGCTAACGGCTACAGTTTGGCGTAGATGTGAAGAATGCAGTAGAGGAATAGCTACTGTAGGACTGCTTTGTAGACAAGCATAGATGAATAAGCTGTCTGGAGGGCCAACCCTGGAACAACCGACGTAGAACTGCCCATGTGAAAAGCACTATGTTCGAAGGTCCAGTCCGACAACTTTCAGCGACTGACCTTGTGTTTTGTTAATTGTCATGGCAAAGTTGAGTTTCAGAGGGAACTGAAATCTCTACATAGTATAAGGGCAGTCTGTTGGCGATAGCGGAATTTTCGGAATGAAAACGGTGCCGTTTTTGCCGTATCCCGTGATAATTTGGACTTCAATGATGACGGGGTCCATCATCTCTTTGACCACAAGGTGAGTTCCATTGCATAGTGTGGGTGCGTTTAGATTGCGTAGGAGGGTGCCAGGGCAACCGACTTTTAAGTGAAGTTCATGGAGTGGGAGTCCTGGAGGATCTTGGGTGTTGAGAAATTCAGTTGAAAATTGTGTAACCTGATCGAGGTCGGTAACGGTGTGAACTGATCTGTAACAACATTCTTGAGAAGCTAACTGACTAAATCATAGTTAGGAGTGCTGCATTTGTAGGTGCAAAAACTGCACTATCGCGAAGCCAATCTGGTTTGGCGCTTTGCAGTAAATGGACATTGTAAAGACTGTATAACTGTCACAGCTTGGTATGTTTACTTTAAATGAAGTGCTAACGTGTAAATATTGGCGGTTTGCAATGAATGGACATTGTAAAAACTGTACAAGTGTCACAACTTGGTATGTGTAAAAGCATATGTATAATATGGATTAATTTTTGAAGGGATTAAACAAATAATTAAAATTTGCTTTAAATTGCATGGCTACCTGAAGGAAGTGCTAATATACAAATATGGTTGTTCTGCAGTAAATGGGCATAGCAAAGAGTTACGGTCCGTCACATACACAAATAAACAAACACACACACACACACACACACACACACACACACAGACATCTTCCGGTAGACAGCCAGTTTCTGACAGTTACTTTGCAAAGAGTTACCTCCCTTGTCCACTTTAGAAGGTTTTTCGGAGCCTCATACCCTTTTCTGCGATTCTGACCCTAGAAGCTCCATGACTACATATTACTCCATAAGAGAAAATTCTAAAGAATGTACAACCATCTGTGGAATATAAGTGATGTATTTGCACTGAATGCTGTGATTCATTGCTTTTCTAATATTTCCCACAAGGTTTCTTCTCAGGTTTACATTTTCCCTACTCTCATATACTTAAATGTTTATTATTGCAAAACTTAAGAACTCCTCTAATCTCCTAGCAGATTTGCTTTTGATATAAGCCCCTACAAAGTTTGAGAGCAACAATCATAACAAGTCAGTTACAACACGTTGTATACAATTGCCTTCTCTAAACGCTGAACAGTTTTGTTTTGCTTGTATTTTTTGCGAAATATGGTACAAAATATCAATTAGGCGGGATTTGAACTCCATTTATTGGGACATAACGTATTGCAATGTATTTCAATTTTATCTAACACAATTCAAATCGTAAATTTTTAGAAGAGATGAAAAGGTATGTTTATGCTATCCATGGCACTTTAATATATAGCAGTATGCAACCAAACTAAACTATATATTAACCATGAATCAAAGCTGACTTCAATCTCCCTGTGGTGCGAGCTTATCACTTACATTAAAATTTTTATTGTGAGAAATTGTATTTTTGAATAGGCACAAAAGCCTCATATTTCATTCAAACAATAAGAAAATTTATCGTGTTCATGTCCATCGGTGGACATTAACTGCGTAAGTGAATTATCGGACACTTAACTACTGAAAGCAAGTGACCATGACTGTATTGAATATTCTGAGTTCTGAAATCAGTATCACTTATTTAGAGTAGACGTTGCTTTGTGTCTCTGAATTTTATTTTACGTATAATGGCAAATGATCGACAGAGATGCAGGTTCACTACACAATAGCTCAAGAAATCTTCATAAAGTATTTCATTATATTTGAATTGTATCAGACCCAGTCAGAGAAATTTAAAATAAAAGAGGAATTAGGTTTCGAATACACATGTTTTCATTCCCATGCACACACAGACACACATACACACACACAGACAAATGCATTATATATATATTTGTGTTGGAGGCGCAATGGCCCAGTCGTTAGGGCAGCGAACTCGCGGTCGTAGGATTGCGGTTTCGATTCCCAGACCGGGCATTGTGAGTGTTTATTGAGCGAAAACACCTAAAGCTCCACGAGGCTCCGGCAGGGGATGGTGGTGATCCCTGCTGTACTCTTTCACCACAACTTTCTCTCACTCTTACTTCCTGTTTCTGTTGTATCTGTATTTCAAAGGGCCGGCCTTGTCACTCTCTGTGTCACGCTGAATCTCCCCGAGAACTACGTTAAGGGTACACGTGTCTGTGGAGTGCTCAGCCACTTGCACGTTAATTTCACGAGCAGGCTGTTCCGTTGATCGGATCAACCGGAACCCTCGTCGTCGTAAACGATGGAGTGCTTCCATATATTTGTGTGTGTGTGTGTGTGTGTGTGTGAGTGTGTGTCTTTTGTGTGCTTTGTGTGTTTGTGTGTATGTGTGTGTATGTACACGACGAAGGAACAAGAAATTATGTTATGATCTTCATTAGCTAACAGCTGTTTCTGCTATAAGATGCAACGCTCTCATATTTAGGTGCCTGCATATGTTATCTATGTACATATACACATATGCATAATTTTATATGTATATATAGATGTACATATATACAA
This sequence comes from Octopus sinensis, assembly GCF_006345805.1. NCBI lineage: Eukaryota > Metazoa > Mollusca > Cephalopoda > Octopoda > Octopodidae > Octopus > Octopus sinensis. The sequence goes on from NC_042997.1 coordinate 38,227,205, forward strand.
ACATATATATATATATAATATATATATATATCACCTAGCGAGAATGTAATGTAAATAATATTGTATTAAACATGTTTTAAGGATGTGCAATACTCCACTAATATTTATAATGTCTTGAATATATACATACTCGCACGTGCGTATATGTGCTATTGTCTGGCCCGACCAAAAATGTTTAAGGTCTGACTGTCAGGCCGTTCTTCCTGGGGGTATTTTAATGAGACGTTATTCAAAATGAATTTGTTAAAGGTAATGGAGCATGTTTTGCATGTATTTTGGCTAATATTTCGTGCTGATCAAGTAATTTTCCTTCTAGTGCGATCATGGTAGCGATTGCAAATATAGAATTCTCTTATTCATTTACTTTATTTTCAGCCTTTGGTCTGAGGCCATATTGCGACTTCACTTTATGGAGTTCGCAGATTACAGTTAAGATTATAATGGTCTTCCTAGACTTAATATAGCTTGCGAAACGTAATAACTTCTGATGTGCTGTGAAAAGTACTCCGAGACAAAATTCTAATATTTCTATACTTCAGATATTTACATATTTTTCTTTCGATTTAGGAAACTTATAGCAGCAAGAAATTGTTTCGTTGTTAATTGTTTGGTAGACTAAAATGTGAAAATGATCCGATGTGTATCACAATTTAAGATGTGTGATAAAGACTTCCAAATCACTAAAAATATATTGAGGTAATTTAGAATGGAAAATCTTATAAGAATCAGGCAAAACCTTGGCTGTATACTGTTTTCTGATCTATACAGTATATACATTAAGATCTTGAGATAAGTAGAAGACATTCCAGAAGTGCCAATATAAAATTTAGTAAACCATCAACCTTAGTTATACAGAAGATATTATCTTATCAGCTTACAACTCAAATGACTTACAGAACATTGAAAGCACACTCAATGACAAAGCAATGCCGAGTTGAATGCAAATTAAAGAACAGAAAACGAAACGAAAAGCAATCAAGAAAGAATAGCACAAAATAACGTTTCTAAACTGAAACGTATGATCTACTCAATGATATGGAACAAAAACATTGACATTAATAACAGTGTTGACCAGTAGATGAGAAGACTTCAAGGTACAGACAAATAGAAAACTTTTGAGAACACCATAGGGAGATTACGCAATCAATGATGAAATAATAACAATGGCAAAAACTGAAATCATTTTATTAGACACCATCAAACAAGGAAAACTATTGTATTTTTGATATTTAATAAGCGAAAGAGGTTTGCAGAGAAAATTAAGTATTTCGGTGAATGGTTGAAAACAGACTTAAATTGCTATGCATAAGCAGCGAAGTGTAAAGAATGAAGTGATGATCCAAAGTAGTCACGCTGGAGAGAGTGATTATCTGTTGATGATAATTTCCTGATTTGCTCTTTCTATCACATATGACTTTGTACGTCTACAAATGTATAAAGGTTGAATATTATTTAAGACGTGCTACTGTTGCCATTATTATTTTATATAATTTGTATTATGGAACGTAATTCTTCTTATTTTTTGTAAACATTACCACCTGTCATCACAAATAAAATGTAATTGGCTGAGACATAATATTGTTGATGATGCTGATGCTGTTTCATGTAACAGAGATGACTTATAGCAGTCATTGTAAAGACTACGATGGTTTTCCTTCAATCCTCCTAGTACCATCGAACTGATATTTATGCCGCTGTTGTTCTCCTAATTGAATTCTACGTAATAGAAAACAATTAAATATTAACGCATGACCTTCCAACATTTGGTAGGGAAAGTTTCTTAGGATTTGATATTTTATTTCACTTATGAAGCTGGGGCACATTACAATATTCCGTCCGTTCCATATAGCTCGGTTTCATTTACTGTAGCCATCATAAAACTTCAGTCTTTCTGTGTAGCGATAGGTAATATTCAAGCCACTGTAAAATTTGATCTTTTTACTTAGCACATATTAGCTTTGAGTGATGAGTTGATATACTCTGTGCGTGTGTATTGAGTGTCTATGTGTGCGTGTGTGTGTGTGTCAAACCCTAATACATCTAGGGCATAGTGTATGGCTCAAATTATTTTGAACTTAAGCTACCTGAAAAATAAGAAAAGTATGTATTTTAGTAATTTTCCATTTGAAAGATTTTTGCACATACATGTTGCATTTCCATATCTCTGAGTGTTCCACCTGCAACAATCTACCAAGTACACTAAACATGAGCTCACCTCAACACTTTAAAGTTGAAGACTAACTGACATAAGTTTGTTGACATCTATTATTAGACTGGCGGTAAACATTACCCACAAAATACAATCCCACCCCAAATACACAAGGCAAGATGGCGAGCATGCTATTCTAAAGTTGAGTTTCTTTTGGGACTGGTTTCATATTTATTGTAGTTTAGTATTCTTCACACATTTGCACAGAATAAACAGATGTAAGCATAGAGAAAATTCAATGCAGTGGAGGTGTTATGAAATTGGATTGCGTTAATGATTCTTTGAGTTCGATTACAGGTTAACTTAATATATACGAGCGTCACCTGACATTGCCTCAAATCAATCAAAACCTGCGGATTAAAATTATGATCATGCAAATTGTATAAAGCCAGTATGATGCAGTGTTGTAATTAAGTGCCCATCTTCCCACAGACATTGTTACATATACAAATACAATCATACACACGCGCACAGACACACGCACATGGCATAAATATTCGTACATATATACATATTAAGTGTCTTGTGTGTCTATGTGTGTGCGTGCATATATGTGTATTTATGTGTGAAGCCGGCCAATATTTTGAAGTAATAACTGTCTCTGTAATAATTAAGAAGAGCTGAACTTTGATCATTTATTTGCAATTTATTTTAGTCAATATATTATAATTAGCTAATCTATCAATTCACTTTAGCTTGCTAAATTCTAACGTGTGTAAATACAGACCAATTTTAACATTTTGTTTTTATTTCATAAGGATTAGATTTACTTTAATATGCAGTTTCTCTCATATATATATATATATATAATATATATATATATATATATATATATATATCAAACTAAAGTTATTGAACAAACAAATGCAAGGTCTTCTACATATCATTTTATAATTCGCATATCATTTCAATAGAGCACTTCTATAGCAGTCCTATTAATCTTTTTGTTCCTGACAAGAAACAATCACTGTATTATTGATATTGATATATATATATAATATATATATATATATATATATATATATTTATACATGCATGTATGTATGTATGTATGTATGTATGTATGTATGTATGTATGTATCTGTGTGTGTGTGTGTGAGAGAGAGAGAGAGAGAGGCAGACAGAGAAAATACAAATTATATTTATTTGCCTCTACATGCAGATTTTTATTTACTAAGAGGATAAAAGCTATATAGAAAATAGCACAAAAGTGACAAATCAAATCTGAGCGAAAGAGAAACGTCAAGTTTTGAGCTAAAGAAGCACTAAATGGGAACCAGAAAGAAAAAAGAATATATTTTCGAAACAACGCAAACTTTTGTAGAAAAATAATAAGTGTTATTAAAAAAATCAATATAAAAGAGGTTGGGACAGACAGAGGAAATAAGGAAATTTGATATGATGGTGATAAAATTACAGCTGTTAAGGTTCAAATCCCTTTATAAATTTTAGATGCATTAGATTGAGGTGAATTAATTCTGAATCAAAATATAATTACCAAATCAATACAAATTTACCCTGTTTTTTTTTTTTAATCCAGATAATTCTAATACGATTTTTAGCTTTAGGAAAAAATTAAAATATTAAATACTCTAGAAATTTCACCATTTTACATTTTCAGCGAAACTCCTATTTCTGTTTTGTTTTTTTTTTTTTTTTTTTTTTTGCTCAATATTTGCATAATGTAAATTTAACAACAAAAATCAATAAAAAGGAAACATTTCCCACGTTAAATATTAAAATTCAGGAGGCAAGGTGATAGATTTCGAGTCTTTCACTCATGCGACAATCCCGGAGGGTACCGTACCGGCACCGCTCATATATTCAAATCATATTTTCATTAAATTCCATTTCATTTAATTATATTTATTTTACTCTTTATTGTCATAAAAATTAATCTATATTTTAATATCCTTTATTCTAAATCCAAGGGTGATGAACTGGAAGAGAGTAGTACAGCACAAAGAACACTTTGGTATATTGAGTTAGAACTCCTACAATATTGAGCTCAAATCTCACTAAATTCATGCTCGCCTTTCATCCTCCTAGTAACGATAATCTATAGGTAGTACTCAAATACTGAAGATCGATATCATAGATTATATCTCCCCAAAATCCTTTCAAGGCTAGAAATCTTAAAATGCACAAGCAACATGTATATCTATGATAATATAGTTCTGGATATATCATACCTAAATCAATGATACGATGATCGCTACTTGAATGCCTTTGATCATATGGCACTCGAACCAGGACTGACATCCAACATCAACAGTAACAAATTGTTTTACCTTTCATGTCTCCCGGAACAATAAAATATGGCTAAAGATCGATTCAATCAACAACACTCTTATTTTCTACAAATGCCCAGGCGTCTTCCAAAATATTTGCAAACAACCTGCTGCGCTTTTGTAATATTGAATTTTGCTTATATGTTTGTAGTTGAAATACGTGTAGATGGAACATATATGTGTATGTGTCTTTGCGTGGGTATATGGTTTCGATATAAGATGGATCTTCGTTCGATGAAGATTCAGATACTTGATTGACCAAATTACCTACCCATATCTTAACGTATACGTAGCTTAGAGTTTCATAGAAACGTATCCTCTTAATGTAATTCTCAGCCAGAATTGGCTTGAGACAGCGCTTGTCTATGCCGCATCTTTTGCATTCCAGGAACAATCTACTCTAGCGGGGTATTTACAGTTTCCGAACTCCTAATTTCACTCGCAATGTATGAATAAACTTGAAGCTGTAAAAAATATTTACCCAGTATACTTATACATTGGGTTAGAATCTGGGACAGATATATCGTTTGAGTTTCGAGAATACACCCTTCTTCTGAAAGAAAGGTGAGATAATGTATGGTTCCACGAAGGACTCGCATATTAAAACAAATTATTCATTCACCAGTTCTGTGTAAATTACTCACTATCTGCTTCATTATTTTTGATAGACTCATCCATACACACATAAATACAAATGTGTGTGTGTGTTTTACTGGCCACTTCGAGTTAACAGTCTTAATTCATATTTGTGTGTGTGTGTGTGTGTGTGTATTGCTGAACAAACAGTAGCGACAGAAATCAGTGCACATGTTTATACTTCCTTTCATCAGCAAACACTTACAAACTGCCTTTGAATCGGAGTGCATGATACCTATGTGGAGATAACTCCCATTTGTTCGGTGTTGTTTTATTAATAATCAATATTCAAACGCCATGTGAAAATTGCGAGATATCAAATAATCTGCTTGGTAAACAGAGTAGTTATGTGATACAGTTTTTCTAGGAATACATCGAACATCATTTTCACCGTTGATATAGGGTTTGATCTTGGAATGGATTTTTTTATTGGATGTTAAAGTAGAATGATTTTGTCTTTGGGATTTCAGATTAATTCCGAGACTGTTACATGTCTTTTCTCGCAAGCCCTAAAGGTCGAACACTTGTTGTTGTTAAATTTTCTTTCACTGATCCACTATATTTAGACTCTCTTCGACCGTTGCCACAGTTTGCTAATACCTGTTTTTCACAGTTGCTAATACCTGTTTTTCATCAGCTGTCCCCTGTTTTATCTACTCTGCGTGTCGAATGTAAGGACAAGACAAAAATATACCAATGTCAGCACATTTAATTAATAGTCGAGTAGGCGCAGGAGTGGCTGTGTGGTAAGTATCTTGCTTACCAACCACATGGTTCCGGGTTCAGTCCCATTGCACCTTGGGCAAGTGTCTTCTACTATAGCCTCGGGCCGACCAAAGCTTTGTGAGTGGATTTGGTAGACGGAAACTGAAAGAAGCCCGCCGTATACATACACACACATATATATATATATATATATATATATTATATATATATATATGTATGTATGTATGTATGCATGTATGTATGTATGTGTGTGTGTGTATATATGTTTCTGTGTCTGTGTTTGTCCCCCCAACATCGCTTGACAACCGATGCTGGTTTGTTTACGTCCCCGTAACTTAGCGGTTCGGAAAAAGCGACCGATAGAATAAGTACTAAACTTACAAAGAATAAGTCCTGGGGTCGATTTGCTCGACCAAAGGCGGTGCTCCAGCATAGCCACAGTCAAATGACTGAAACAAATAAAAGAGTAAAAGAGTGAAAGAGTCGCATTAGCCATATTTTGTCCAAAAATCTGAACGCTACAAAATTTTCATTTTGGAACATGATAAAAAAATAAAGCAGAAGTATATGAAAAATGGATTAACTCAACACCTTTAATTCTACCACGCAAACTACAAATTAAACCAATTCCAGAAGAACCCGAACAGCAAAGGAAACTTGGGGAGAAATTAGCACTAGAAAAAATGAAAGTAGAGATTGAGTTACTCAAACTCAGAGCATCGAATAGCGAACAAAAATATAAAACGATCGATGAAGAAATGCACATCGAACTCACTAAACATGCTGATGAAAAACTTTTGGAAAGCGATTTAAAAATATGGGAAGACAGATGTGAGTCTGAAGAAATAAATTCCCTGTAACGATGGGAAAACGGTGTTGACTGTTCCTTAGTTTTGAAGCTCAGTTTAAAAGAGACTACACTTCAGATAACCCCTTCCTAAGAAAACCCAGAACAAATATATCTACAGAAATAAATACACGCCCACCTAGATCAGACAATAAACATCCAAAAGAACACGAGCACACAAAACTGACCCTTCGCCTAGGAGTAAATCATTCTTTCTCTAATAAAAGGGTCTACCCACCAATTAGAAACACGAGAATAAACCAACCTATAGTTAGGAATAATTTTTTCCCTAGCAACTAGAAACATCCAAGATACCCCCTTCACCCCTCAACGACGAAACAACCTATGGATCCTCATACTTTTTACCCCGACAGCACAACCAGCTCCCCAGCATTCCGGACAATTAAGCACCCCAACAATTCATTTCAACGGAGAAACCCAAACCACGTCCTCCCAACCTATTTACCCAAGCAGCCATACCAACCTCCCAGCAATCCCAATATAATGAATAATAATAATACTGATTTAAATAATAACAATAATAACACCAATAATAACTTCTACCAACCAAATTACACTAAACATTTTTTAGACCGAGTGGAGAGAAACAAGGACACGGGTTGGAACAAAACTTACAGGAGAAACCCAAAGTCATTAACTTATCAAAGAAAACTCTATCCATAACAAAAATCAATATACTACCCAAATGTTAAAAGTTTACTTCAACCCCACGAAGATCTAACCATAATGAAATTAAAGACAATATTTCGGAATTTTGAAGAAAACTACGACTCGCAGAAGTACTAACTGACTACAACAACAAAGATGAATCACTGGCCAAAAAACCACTGTGTATCTTCCTTTTTTAATTTCTTATATTTATTACAACTCACCACGTGGGGATAATCGAACAAGCTAAATCAACCGAGGATCGAAACTAGGTTATGGCATTCAAATGCTGAGAAAATAGCTCCCGCGGCACAGCGCCCTCCAGCAATGAATACAATATTAATTATACCATTAAGATTGTAAACAAATAAAAAATTAATATTAGATTTGAAAGACTTTCAGACGGTATCTTATATTAGAAATCTTGATAAAAGAGAGAAGTGGACGATATGGTAGAACAAGAATTACATTCTAGAAGAGAGTTATGTTAATTCTCATTACAGAGTAAGGGCAAAGGATAAGAATTTAATATAAGCTAATTAGGATATTCAATGTCTAAGTACTCTAAATGACCAATTAGTAAAATCTTGAGTAGGCCTCCTTGACAATAATGGTATCGTGTAACCAATAGAAGCGGAATGTTCAAACTTGACTTTCCAAACAGACAAAGTATGGTGGGATGCATGAATACAAATGCACCATCAATTTAATAAATTGGCTGAACAGAAAACTCTTACGGCTATATGGTATAGGTTTTCCAATTAAATACAATGATATATATATATATATGTTCTACAGATAAATCTGCAATATAATGAAATGGATAAACATATGCACAGAAACACATACTCACACACACATTCTCATTCACACATAACTACAAATTTATATATATATCATATATTTATGAATTTACAATGTAACTAATGAATAAATAAGCAATATATGTGTAAGTATACGAGTATGTGTGTGTGTGTGTGTGTGTGTGTGTGTGTGTGTGTGTGTGTACATGTCTCTTTCTTCCTCTCTCTCCTCACACTCAATCTCTGTATGCGAGTATATGTTTATATATACAAATATACACAGATACATAAAAATAAACATCTTTTAATCTAATACAATATACATATGAAAGGAAGCTGTATGATGAGTTTTTTAAAAGCATACATTAATACAACAAACGGAGAAGCAAACATTGGACTAGAAAATATATTAATAAGTTACTTCTGCGTTAAGTTGCAGCATAATACACTAATACAATGCATATCTATAGATTTTAGCCAACAGCAGCGAAAATGACAGATATTTGTCTGCAGTACAGAGAGTCTGTCTTCTTGAAATATACACTTGTAATAAGTTATTCGGTGACAGACAATGCAATCACTTCTTGTACTGAAATTTATGACAGCGATCTAGGATAAAGCCCTGAGATCTATAGTCTTTATTACAGTCACCCAAAACATAGCAAATCAAAAGGCTTCTAGCGTCCATATGTAGGGAGCAAAACTGAATATTTTATTAAGATTGTGGGGAGATTCTTTGTATACTGTAGCATGTCTAGCGTCACATGTTTGTTGAATAAGTTGCTCAGCGCATTTCGAAACACTGTCTTCTGAACTGCTTAAGCTGTGGTAAGAGTTTTACTATCGCAGTTATCCTGAAATAGATTCAAACACTCTGTACAAGAGGTTGCTGAAAAGTTGCTGGCTTTGGGCAAAAAATTAATACAGGAGAATCATTTGATTATGATTTAATTCAACATATTCCCCTCTCAGATTCAGACACATGTCGCAACGGTCCTTTAGTTCTTCTAAGCCCTGTAAAAGAACTCGAAAGGTTGAGCCTCCAGTCAGGCCTTTCTGGATAACCTTAATGCCCGGAACTTTTCAGCATCCCCTCGTATATGATTTTATTGATCAAATTCTATCATACAATAGTTTATCAGTATTTTACCAAGTCAGTGCATTTCATGTGTAATGAGAGACTTGTTTCTATCATGCTTGTCAACGATATCCATATCTATTATATACTAGCACATTTAATTCAAAGCGTTAAAAATGTTATGTAAACAATTGGTATGTGTTCACAAAGTCCAAACGATTAATACGAAAAAACCCTCCAGGCTACATCCCGAAAATTCATTTCTTTGCCGAATTTTTACAATGTTTACGGCGATTCGTTTTTATATCTTGATTTTTTGTATTTTCATGCAATTTACGCATGCTTGGTGAACACAGTTCACGTCAAACAGCTGACTTAGTAAATTTCCCTATTCAATGCATGGGATAAGGCCTAAACAAACACATTATCGATTTTTGCACTTGCGAGATGAATTTCGGAACAGAAATAGCGCAGTTCAATTTTCATTCGCCTAAACTTTAAGTGACCCATTTTTGGTGGGTCTACGATTTGTTGGCTAGGAAGAGATGTGCCGAGATTGTTAAACACACATACACACACAAATACACACACAGACCCACAAGTTGAGTTTTATATATATAGATGTTTCCGTAAAGATACATAAGATATCCATACGATACCACCAAACAACGATCAGAAGTATACAATTGCATCTCTTACAACTCCTGATAGGTTTTTTTTCATGAGTTCCATGTTTTTCGCGATAAATAATATCGCCTTTTCATGCAAATATGTGTCAATATTTCTTTCTCATTTCATCAAGGGAAACTGCATTTTCTTTAAACACTTTTTGCACGTTTCTTTGTATTTAATTAACACACCTAAATTTTTTCCAGAATAATTCTATATCTTTTTGAAAAAGAATCTCTCATACATATATTGACTGAAACTATATATATATATATATATATATATATTCTTTGTACTATTATGTATATATTAATATATATACAGAGAGAAGGAGAGAGAGAGAGAGAGAAAATAGTACAAATAAACACATAAAACTCCTTGGGTTTGAAGTAAGAGGTTCTCGGTTTCATCTATTCTCTCTCTCTCTCTCTCTCTCTCTACATATATATATATATATATATATGTATATATGTATGTATATATATACATATATATATATATATATATATATGTGTGTGTGTGTGTGTGTGTGTGTGTTGTGTGTGTGTGTGTTTGTTTACATATATCTTTTTTCTAGTTTCATTACGCTCCTGTATTTTGTACAGTTATCCTCTTTTCCCGTCAATACATAACCCACAAAACAGTTTACCTCTACACATTACCTAACACTCTGCCTCTATATCTGCCTAGCTATAAATATATAGCTACTTAAATATAGCTGCAAGTAAATGAGAGTATATTTTATGGTGGCTCTTGTAACAAAAGAACACATATCCAGAGAACAGAAGACCTCGATGACCTTAGGGTCCACTACATGGAATGAGCCAATGGTTCACAAAGTGATTTCTCAACTATTACTCATACCAATATTACGTCCGCTCGAATACGTGCTAGAGGAGTTCTGTCTCATTGAAATTAACCCCAAATCTATTAAACAACACCAGAAATGTTCACATTTATAGTGACACTGTCTTAAAACGAAAACAGTATAACTAATATCCTGCCTATAGATTTTCACTTGGTTTTAATTATCGTTCGAGCATTGGGCTACATATCAACTGACATGCATAAAAACTTAAAAACGCTTGGAATCTCCAAAACAGAACGGAGAAAACTGATTGTCATCACCAAGTAAAACTGAAGGTGAATTTGAACTTATGCACATAATCGTCTCTTTCTCTCACTTTCTATATATATATATATATGTGTGTGTGTGTGTGTGTGTGTGTGTGTGTGTGTGTGTGTGTGGAGGTGCGTAGCTTAGTGGTTAGGGTGTCAGCATCATGATCGCAAGATTGTGGTTTCGATTCCTGGACCGGGCGATGCGTTGTGTTCTTGAGCAAAGCAATTCATTTCACGTTGTTCCAGTCCAGTCAGCTGGCAAAAATGAGCAACGCTGCGATGGACTGGCGCCCCGCTCAGCTGAGGAACACATACGCCTGACTAGGCTTTAAAAGGGCACATTTATTTATTTATTTATTTATTATTATTATTATTATTATTAGTAGTAGTAGTATTATTATTATTATTACTTTTTTTTTTCCTTCTTTCAAATTTGCTTCCATTTCTTGCCGAGTGTCTTCCCGACTCCTAGGGCAAAGAAACTCATAGTATACATTGGTAGGCCATTAAACCAAACTCAGTAGTTCGTTCATTTTTTTTTTTTTTTTAAGTTAAATTAAAATACATGAGCAGCAACAGTTCTCACATCGACAATGCTCTTCTCAATACGTGTGATGTACCAGTTAAGACAATCTTTTGCACTTCTTGCAGGGATGGTAAGCCAGGGATCATTCTCATATAATTTTCGGTTCCCTTCTTGATCATTCCTAGTGCTCCTACGGCAATGATCAAGAAGGGAACCGAAAATTATATGAGAATGATCCCTGGCTTACCATCCCTGCAAGAAGTGCAAAAGATTGTCTTAACTGGTACATCACACGTATTGAGAAGAGCATTGTCGATGTGAGAACTGTTGCTGCTCATGTATTTTAATTTATTATTATCATTATTATTATTATTTTTATTATTTTTATTATTATTATTATTATTATTATTATTATTATTATTATTATTATTATTATTATTTATGTATATATACATACATATACATACATACATATGTGTGTGTAATACACATGCATGCACACACATGTACAGAAATCAAGCCATACGTATACTAACGTGTGACATTCACATGCACTACACGAGTGCCAGTTTGTCTGTACGCACACACACATAAGCACAATGCACACTCATATGCATACATATGCATACATCGATTTGTTCTTACAACCACAAACTCCAAGAGTTGTTTTCATCTAAACAAGGATTAAAGGAGCCTAGTCACTTTATTTGCGTCCCGTTTGTATTCATCAAGGTAAAAAAAAAACTTAAATTTCAAAGGGACATAATAACTACATATTTACACTACCACGTAGTTGCTTAGATCTCAGTAAATAAGCATCTGGGATTTGACTAGTTAAGTGACTTGAGAAACACCGGTAGAAGTACATACATAAATACATAGATACTAATATACATACGCCACTCATAAACATACATACATACATACATACATACATTCTCGTTATTCCATATATGAAAATACGCACACACACACACACACACACACACACACGCATACACTAATCTGAACTTTGTTGCTAGACTGTTCGATTATCACATGCAGTTATGTAGGTAATTGGTTTATCTCCAACGAAATAAATTTAATTTTTGTTTCATGTCTAAGATTTAACTTCAGATGTCACCGTCATATAAATTGGGTTAGTCATTTTAAAAGTAGCTTTATTTGAATATAGGCCAAAGTGGATCTTTACTGCCTGGCCAAAGACCAACGCTATTTTTGCTCAGTTTCTTATAAATGACTTGTCTAAATCGATGTTACAAAGTAATCTATAGAAACCGTTTCTTTGGTAACTACAGAGAGTTGACATTGTAGCTACTATAATTAACTATTTTCAATTTATTACTTCTTACTCATACAAATTAGAAATTACCCTTTCCAGTTCTTCCAATCATGGAAGAAACACGTCTCTAAATTTAGTCTCATGTCATGTTATAAGGATTGATGTTATGAAGTTCGCCTACTTCATAACATCTGCCAATTATGTGACTGTTAGTAATATGTTGTTGTCATATAATCTGCGTCTTCTTAGAATGCGAGCTGCATATTCTATTTGTTTTGTTTTTGCCCGGAAATGATATTCAACTCACATAATATTAAAAGATACAACTTCTCGTTATCCCATATATGAAAATGTTAAACACTATCTTTATGTACAAAATTTGTACAACATATCTACGAAAATAAAAGCAATAAAATACGAAAATATCAGTTAAGTAAATAAATAAGTCAACGACTTATACAGGATGCACATTTAGAAAATGACCGCTGAAATATCACATATACAAAAGAATTGCAATTCAGATGAATGACAATGTGATGTGTTCAGACCAAATCACTTAATTTAGGTGTTGATAGTGCTATGTGCCAAGCAATAACAAATATGAGATGATATTATTCAGCACTGTAAAATCGTCGAGCACTTTTTTTTAACTGCTTTCTCTTTGTACAGATGTTATTGGTACCCACAGCAGAAATTCTGTATCTTATATATCACATTATTATACACAAAATACTACGTTCGTATCAATTGTCTCTGCCCATTAGATATAAAAGCATAATTTCATGAGTACATAAATATATGTTAATATCTATATGTACTTTGTCTAGACTGCATATATTATTATCGGCACTTAAAATATGGCGAGCTTGCGGAATCGTTATCACGGAGCACGTCGGATGAAATGCTTTGCGGCATTTCTTACATATTTAGAAATAGCAGTCAAAACCGCTATAAAGCCATTTTTATCACTCATATTATTTCTCTTCACGATAAAAGCTGTCTGCGGGTGACATGACAAATAGAATCAACAACTTTAAAATAACTGGTTAATTCTCTATTGCAATTTCGACGTTAGGGATCTATTAAAGGACCAATTCGTCTCGTCAGGGGACTATTCCTATAGATAGAAATCAATACAAGACCGACAAGAGAATATTCCCCTGACGAGACGAATGGATCCCTTAATAGGTCCCTAACGTCGAAATTGCAATATGGAATTAACCAGTTATTTTTAAGTTGTGAATTCTGTTTTGTCATGTTACCTGCAGACAGCTTTTATCGTGAAGAGAAATTATACAAGTGATAGCAATGGCATTTTAGCAGTTTTGACTGCTATTTCTAAGCATGTAAGGGTTTAGAAATCCTCTTAGTTATAATTGTCACTTGTTCATAATTATAAATATACTTCTTCTATGTATCTTATAATGTTTGGCCGTTGATATATTCATAAATAAGTCTTAATTGTTTATAATACGTCTTCCGTAATGTATTATCACATTACTTTTTAATTATATATTTATATATATATATTAGTTTCTGTTTGCTTAAATGTTAGGAGCACAGTCAGGCGTGCGAGATATCAGTAAGCTTGTGTGTGACGGACAGATGTGTATGATTGAGGAGTCATTTGTATGAAGTGTAAATCTTGAAGCAAACGATTAGGAAATGAAATGCTCCAATGGGATTGTAAGTAATTTAGAACCAATTTTCGTGATTCTTGTGGGTGAAGGATATTACTTTCAATGATATCGTAATAGTCGTCTTGCTTGAAATAGAGCTAGTGAACTACAGCTGCAATGCATAATGAATTCTGAAAACCTGTAAGATGAACTAGGGGTGTCTATTTTCCCCTTATTTTTTCCTGAACAATCTCTAACCCAGCCTCTAAGACATTCGATATCCGATTGCACTAAAAATAGTGCAATTTTGATATCCGAAATATTGTTTGTGCTCAATTTCGCAGAAGGGTATTCTATATACTATGAATAAAGTAGATTATTCATGAGTGCTACTGAATACATATCTGATGCAATTTGTTGCATGATCTGGTATTTGGGAGCTAAATTGGCTCCCCCATCAGGCCGGTCCGATTGCTTGAATACTAGCTGAACAAAAATATATTTGAAAGTGATGGATGAATTCAGTGTAGCTTTAATGATTCTCTAGCAGTAGCGTGATTACCAAGACAATCTGATTTAGTGTCTCATATGCTATAAATACACTTACCTTTTGTTCGGACATGTCTCCAGGGGAAGGCATTGCTTTGCCCACACGTACACCGGTAGTACAATTTGTAGTATATAAGGCGGCGAGCTGGCAGAAACGTTAGCACGCCGGGCGAAATGCTTAGCGGTATTTCGTCTGCCACTACGTTCTGAGTTCAAATTCCGCCGGGGTCGACTTTGCCTTTCATCCTTTCGGGGTCGATTAAATAAGTACCAGTTACACACTGGAGTCAATATAATCGACTCAATTCGTTTGTCGGTCCTTGTTTGTCCCTTTGTGGGTAGTAAAGAAATAGGTAGTATAATTGGGAGGGTAGCCAAGACTCAGCTGTTTTGAAAGTAGCCTGATAAGCAAACGGGCAAGTCTGGGCATAAACCTTCACTGACACTAAATGCTTCACAAAAGATGAAGGCTAAGGTAGGTAACTCGAGCAGCAAATCCGATCAGAGGAAACTTCGGGGCCCACTTATGCTATTCGAGCTCATGAAGCTCTCCACACTCATTCATGGAAATAAGAATATTCATTCATTCATTAGTTCATTTGTTCGTTCCTTCATTCATTCACTGATATTATGGCTTTTACTTTCACGTAGACGCTAAGAAAGTGAACTGACATCAACTAAGATGCAAACAATTTCCCGGTGTCCATGAGTCATCAGATTGACACTTGCTCTACAACACTTACTACAAGTAATAAGAAAATTCTAATAACATCAAATGCATTTTTAGTTTGTTTATTTTTTTTAGGTTATTTTCAATAGACGGCAATGTTGTTGTCTTGAATTCATTTCTTCTCATTGTACCGAGAATTAAAAGGGGTCACAAATAGTGTGTTCGTGTTTATTGGTTCATACAGTCTTTTAATACATTGCAAGAGACACCTGACATAAAAGAAAATCATATTGTCTTTTACGTTTCGTGTAGACTGTTTAGTAGTACTATGGGGAAATCTTATGAGAAATGTATGAAATATCTCTCTTGTATTTCTTTGTGACTACGAGGGGAAATTTGTATAAAGTTTAAAACTAATGATTCTATACTTCGGAAGTTGAGAATCTATAAACTGTTGCTTAATAAGTGCAAAGTTTATTTAGAAGTTTAATATCTTTTGGTTTCTGTGGGTTGAACACAAAAGGGTGGAACCTAAGGTCATGTTTGGTAAGTAGCGTGTTCTTATAGAGTAGCAACATTGTGCCTAGTGTTATGAGATCATATTTACAACATTTAAGCATGTTCCGTAGACAGAAAACGAATGAAGGCATTATTGGACTGCTCCATGCTGCCTCTAGATTTTTAATCAATTTCAAGTATTTGATTGTTTCATTCATTTTAAATACCATATTCGAAGGAGCTGTCGGAAATAATGAATAAATACTCTTACAATCGACAATGAGTTATACTCATATCTTACTCAGAGAAGAAACCTGCTGCCTTGGTACTATGAAAAGTAACTAAGAATCGGCGCATATGTTTTTTTTTATATTTGGGAGACGGGCCTTTTTGATACATATGCATATCATTTCAGAAGTTACTGACACCGTATTGAGTTATTTGAGTCACGTTATATCTTATACTGAGAGCCGATGTGTCTTGAAGGCCCTCCGATAATGGTGAGATTCTTTTCATTAAGGTTGAAACTGGAGATGGAAAACTGACTATCGTAGGAAAACAATGCTTAGCTGCAACGAGAGTGACATTATATAGAGAAACGAATCTATTCTGAATGCCTGGTTTATGAAATTACTTGACCAGCTAGATCCGAGGAGCAGCAGCCATTAAAATAGCAATAGAAAAAGTACAAAGAGAAGGCAGTAAAAACAGTGGGCCAGGAGCGATAGTGTGTCTGTTACTAATGAAAAGTCATTTCGCCGAGTGGTCCTTCTCTAGATGTGGACTAGGATGGTAGTATGTGGAGTATCAGCAGGAGATGTGGAAGTAGTATGCTACTGACGGCATCTCATGAGTTTTGTAATGTGCCAGCAGTTGTTAGGTGTTGAAATATCTCGTCTGACCCGAAAGAGAATGGATAGGTTGAACTATATTAATGATGCATTTTTGCCAGGTGAACCTCTCGGTGATACTGAGAAGTATTCAGAGCGACTGTGAGGACTTCAGTTGAATGCCGCTCGTATTTAGAGGAGCCGTAATGCTGTTTCGCTTCCGTGATATGAAGAGTGCGTGAGGTTTTGGGGTGGCGGGAGCTGTTCACGAAAACAAGGGTGTCATGGCCTGTGTTGAAGATATTCTCAAGGTCTCTGCTTATGGAATCATTGATGGTTTGGTGTACAGTATCAAGGTTGCGTGTGAAAGACATATAGTTAGTGGATGTTAGGGAGGAATGAAGGGTCATCTATTCTAACACATGTGCGGACGTTATTAAATGTAGTAGGAAATAAGTCCGTCATCAATAGCAGAAAGATAGTAGGGAGCAGAACCGGCTCTTGCGAAACATCAAGTTTGATTCAGCGTGTAACATATATCACAATCTAATAGGAAGGTATTGATTGAAGAGATAAAAGATAGGTGGGACTAGCATACAGGAGGGTTTAAAGGGGAATTTGCATACAAGACACGACCGAATCTTTTGCTGATGCTTACAACAAAAACATTGCTCTTACCGAACATCTTTAAAGCGAATGTCCACTTTTAGTGATATATGTTCCCGAAGGATTTGACTTTAACAATAAATATTTTAATATTACATCTAAAAGTATCAAGGTAAATACCATCTTTTTCTGGAAATTTTCTATCAGTGACCAGGTATTTTGAATGTTTAGTGATTATTATCTTTTAATAATTTTGCTTACCATTGCGTTACTTAGCCCGTCGGTAACGCTCTCACGTGATTAGAGAAATAGAGAGAGAAAGAAAGGAGGGAGGGAGAAAAGGAGGGAGAGAGAGAAGCGTCCATGACGAGCTAGAGAGAATATAATTGTAAAGCTTTCACGTGATTAGGTGAAAGGAAAGAGAGGAGAAAGAAAAAGAGAGAGGAAAGAGGACAAGGTGAAGTGTGAGAGACAAAGCAGGAGAAAGAACAAGAGAGGGAAAAAACGTAGAAAGAAATGAGAGAGAGAAGCGTCTATGACGTGAGGTGGGGAACGTAATAATGTTAGCAGAAGGGTGATGTTCTGATGGTGATGCTAAAGAAAGGTAGAGAGGGGTGAGAGAGAAAGAAAGGAAGAGAAAGAGGTCCCAATTTTTTAGATTATTCTATGTAAAGTAATATATGCTTTATGATTTGCAACCTTACAAATGTAACTACTGAAATCTCGGTTACAGTTTCTCAATTTTTGCAAAATTTACTTCTTAGAAAAGATCGACTGGAATATGATTATTTTGCTTTATCCTCCTAAAGGGATGATGTCCTTATAAGAGCAAACATTCATGATCTCATCGACTACAGAATGCTGTAAGAGACACATAAATAGTTTCCTTTCTACACATAAATGCAATGACTTCATATACAGCTATACTGTTGCATAGTCATACGTATCTTTTTATGCATAAACACACACACACACACACACAAATACATACACAAATACGCATAAAAAGAGTGACAAAATACCTGAAATACTGTACAATAACAGGTTAAAATATAACCATAGTTCAAACTCTTTTTTTTTAAATTCATTACAGGATCTGTGATATATAACGAATGTTATGTTAAAGGAAACTATTAATGGAAAGAGAAAAGCTATTTGCTATGGAGACATGAATATTTATCCAGGTAAACTATCCAGTTGTATCGCTGTCAATAGCAAATATTCCAATGATGATAAAATTTTAACCTATTAAACTGGAAATATAAACCCAAACT
Organism: Octopus sinensis; assembly: GCF_006345805.1. Classification (NCBI taxonomy): domain Eukaryota; kingdom Metazoa; phylum Mollusca; class Cephalopoda; order Octopoda; family Octopodidae; genus Octopus; species Octopus sinensis. The sequence goes on from NC_042997.1 coordinate 38,246,109, forward strand.
TTCATTCTAATAATCACTGCGATTCTACGTTGCGTCATACACGGTCAGCAGGAATTGATGCCTAAGCACGAATGACCACTAAGAATGCAAGTACAAGGGTCATGAATATGTTTTTGAAATATTGCATGTCTTTTACAGTCAAACTATCAATGTGAGCAAAACCAAATGGATACAAATTATCTAAGCAAGCTCTCGAGCTCTATAGAACGGTGTCGCCATCTTCATAATGGTAAAATAGGTATGAGAGGTGAATACAAAACACGAATATATAGAAGAGAACGTTGAAATTTTTCGATACGATATCAATAATGTAAATGAAGTTAATAGCGTCTACGTGAAAATCGAAAAGTGCCCATGTATTCGGCTTGACAGAATGTTTCCTATTGATCTATATTGCTAGACAACAGATCATATTAATACACGCACACAAACCATTTCGTTCTCTCTTTCTCGCAACTGTCTCCTTCTGTCTTTCCGAAGGAAACATAAAATCCTATTTGAGAGGATATATGAGAACGTTTGAATTATTTTTACAGGAAACATTAAGAGTACAAATAAATTGTCATTAAAATACCAAAACTCATGTCAACCTACTCAAAAAGAAGAATTTATAAGTTTCTTTGATACCTATCTCAACAAATGTTGGTATCGATTTTCTGTTTTGGAAGACAAATCTAAGGTATTATTCGTAATTCGTACTAAATTATGTTTTCGGACTATTAACCCCTGCGTTAGTGAAATATATATTTTCTTAATATTTGCACCAACACTATATTTCAGTTGGTTTTATCTTAAAATTTTTCACTGCTTATTTTTGACTGTTCTGGATTCGAACTGGGAGAGTTATTTTTAAATTACGGATAAACACACTATTACTTGCTTTGAGACTGTCTTATATAGACGTATTCATGTCCTATTCTTGGGTCATTTACATTTATCTTCCATTAAATACAGCCATATTGAGAGAATATCCTCACTGAAATAACTGATTGCGCTATTAACAAGCGTGGTATGTACTGCTTTAAGGCGGTGAGCTGGCGGAAACGTTAGTGCGCCAGGTGAGATGCTTAGCGGTATTTCGTGTGCCGTTACGTTCTGAGTTCAAATTCCGCCGAGGTTGACTTTGTCTTTCATCCTTTCGAGGCCGATAAATTAAGTACCAGTTACGCACTGGGGTCGATGTAATCGACTTAATCCGTTTGTCTGTCCTTGTTTGTCCCTTCTATGTTTAGCCCCTTGTGGGTAGTAAAGAATAGGCATTTCGTCTGCCGCTACGTTCTGAGTTCAAATTCCGCCGAGGTCGACTTTGCCTTTCATTCTTTCGGGGTCGATAAATTAAGTACCAGTTACGCACTGGGTTTGATATAATTGACTTAATCCGTTTGTCTCTCCTTGTTCGTCCCCTCTGTGTTTAGCCCCTAGTGGGCAGTAAAGAAATAGGTATGTACTGCTTTGAAGTTTTCAAAGTTCCTGCTCTTTTACTCAGTCAATTAGGGAAAATTCCTTCCATAGCGATAAATGATCCGTCTTATCACACTATATATGTTCATAAAATTCTCGATATTTTCCTCTCACTATGGCTCTTTAGTTTTCGGTTTTCTGAAGTTTGGAGACTTCCAGTTTCAACTTTACGAAATCTTCCGTAAATGCACGGGATACTACAGATAAAGACATACGCTCCACTCTTTCTTCATGCATTTAACTTTGGAAGCCTTATCGGAAATTCATGATGTAATTTTAAAGTACAGTTCTACAGTTGTGTGTTTCATATTTTATAAATATTGTCAGTAAAAATCCGTCTACAAGGTAGTTTGGCTTAACTTTTAATTTGCGTTTGAGAATTGTATTTTATATGATGGGATGTGTATTTGTTATTCATCTATGTAGCCTCATGTAACTTATTTCTACTCTCTCTAATCTGATACATCTGGAGGCGCAATGGCCCAGTGGTTAGGGCAGCGGACTCGCGGTCATGGGATTGCGGTTTCGATTCCCAGACCGGGCGTTGTGAGTGTTTATTGAGCGAAAACACCTAAAAGCTCCACGTGCTCCGGCAGGGGATGGTGGTGATCCCTGCTGTACTCTTTCACCATAAATTTCTCTCACTCTTACTTCCTGTTTCTGTCGTACCTGTATTTCAAGGGGCCGGCCTTGTCACTCTCTGTGTCACGCTGAATATCTCCGAGAACTACGTTAAGAGTGCACGTGTCTGTGGAGTGCTCAGCCACTTACACGTTAATTTCACGAGCAGGCTGTTCCGTTGATTCGGATCAACCGGAACCCTCGCCGTCGTAACCGACGGAGTGCTTCCACAATTGTTTTGTCTGATGTTTCTGAGAGAGAATCATTTAATGAAAAGTGTATTGACGGTAAAATTCCTAGATTAAATGAAACGAATGATTGTTGACTTTAACACGGTGATTTTGTTGAAAAGTGCTTGCCTCATCTGCATCAGTATAACAAGGAAACTCAGTTGACACTTTTTTCTCCTCCCTAGAAAATACTAGATTAAAATACATAGTAAATCCATTTTATCAGGCCCTGCCCTATTTAACATTGTCCCGAGGGAGATCAAAGAGGAAAAGGATCCCATCAACTTTAAACGGAGTCTGGATAGATTCCTTCAAAGAATACCAGATAAGCCACCCATAATTGGATACAACTCACCCAACAAGAACTCACTACTTGAACAAAACTTGACTTAAACAAAACTTGACTTAAACAGGATTCGAATAATCCTATCAGGCGGTGCTATTAAGTTAGACATGGCCTGGACCAATCTTTGGTCGAAACATATCTAAGTTTATCTAAGTTTATCTGAGAGAACGTACGAGTTACCATAGAACGAATGATAATAGTAAATTCATGATCATACCTTCCACTTGTTTCTGAATGCCACTGGGTGTTAGGGAGATGTTGAATTTAAGAACGACTAAATTTCATATCGAAACTAAAATATTATCAACTAAACTGTACCGAAAACAATAGGTCAGTTGCAGATTCCCAGTTTGAAACGAGCCCGGTGCTCTAAGCATATCGCAAAAAATATAGCGACAATGATAGGAGAAAATAGATTGAAAAAGAGATTGAAAAATAGTGTACTTGTAAATATTGATTTCAAGTTTTGGTTCAAGGCCAGGAATTTGGGTGGAGGGAGGCAAGTCGACCACATCGACCTCAGTACTGAGCTGGTACTTATTTAATCGACGCTGAAGGAATGAAAGTTGAAGTCAACTGCAGCAGTATTTATACTCAGAACTTAAAAACGGACGAAACAACGCTTATCCATTTTAAATTTTGGCACAAGGCCAGCAAGCTCAATGAAGGTAGCCAATCGATTACACCGACCTCAGTGCTCAAATGGTACTTATTTAATCGACGAAGACTAGATGAAAAAGCAATGTTGACTCCGTGGAATTTCATCTAAGAACATAAAGACGGACGAAATGCCGCTAAGCATTTTGTCCGGCGTACTAACGATTCTGCCAGCCTGCTGCTTTTGTACTTGTAAGCATTAAAATGTTTTGTCCCTATCGATGATAATAATAACAGTCAGAACAATTTTAATCTTGTAATTAATAAGCCATCTCAACCGTTTAGATATTAAATTGATGTTATGGCTCCTATTATTAACGTCCCCGTAGATAAATATCAAATATGACCTTCTTTTTGAATTAAAATCAGAGGAATAAAATAACGCACTAGACTAGGTGATTAAAACTAATTTAGCAAAGCTACTATTTACATGACAAACAATAATAGTTGAGCGGAGATTTTCTGACTTTGTGTAACGCCTTGAGCTATTTTGGAAAGGAAATTGTAATAAGCTTGGGATTATGTCGTTTAAATATTTATCTTAATAAATGAATTACATATAAAAATATAATCTTAAACAATAAAGCAAATTACATCGTTTATGTTACTCTTGTTGCTGATATGTTTTATTTTAGTTTCCAGTGTGCAGACTAACGGCTGTTGGAAAAAAAATAACCGATAACCATCTCCTATAATAATTTTCTATTTCTTTTTTTTTATTATTGAATGTTGAGGGAGATGCTGCTGCTGCTGTTGGCATCGTTGAATTTTAAACTTCCATTTATTTTCTTTCTATTCGCAATGGCATCCATTTAATTTAAATTTTATCCCAATGGCTGTAATGCAATGATTGCATCCGTGTTTTATTTAAAAATCGAGATATTTTTATGATAGTTTTTCTCTTTTATTCCTCTGTCATGTTTTTCATTTATACGGTGTTGTTCTAATGTTTTGATTTGTAAATATAAATATATGTTTCTGAGGAAGTATATGTGTGTGTGTGTTTATGAGTATGTATATGTCTATCTGAGAGTAAATGTGTGTCTCTGCTGAGTTAAAAATCATTTATCATTCTTATAACACAATGTTCAAAATAAAACTGATTTGAATACTTTTTTTTCCTTAGAACAAAATATAGTTCGCACAATTTGAAAATATCTTTGCAACACTGAAACGGTACAATCGACAGGACAAATTGCGATAGTAGAAATATATGTTCTTTTTTCCGCTTCATAGACTTTTCACAAGTCTAAAATCATATTTAGCCACACGTAAATAAATTTAAATGTCACAGATGTAGAATATTTTATCACATGCAACAAGAAAAAATAATAGATACTTTCAAGTTGGTCACGAACGAAATGACAATAGTTCTTTGTGTAGGTGGAAATATTTCCAGAGATTTGTGAATAGCTGTAAGTTCGAATACGTGGATGTATATAGGAATATAACTGCACCGATATGTGTTACTATATATATATATATATATATATATATATATATATATATTATATATATATATATAAGGATAAGATCGTTGATTTAAATATCGATCTTATCAAGTGGCCAGGCATGGGAATAAAAATCTTCAAAGGCCAAACCTGACTCTAAAACCACATTTAATGTGGTTTTAGAGTCAGGTATTGGCTGCTATTTCCAGCGTGGTGGCATCTGTTAGATACCCCAAATTATAATTTTATATATATATATACATGTGTGTGTGTGTGTGTGTGTGTGTGTGGTGTGTGTGTGTGTGTGTGTGTGTGTGAGTGTAGCTTTGTTTCTATGTCATACACAAATATGTGATTTATGTACATGTTTATGTCAAGAATCTCAGATGATTTGCAGTTAGAATGCTTCTAATGTTTCATTTTATGAATAACGGACTGGATTTAGTTTGTGCTGAAGAGTCTGCTTTGGTCTTTCCATTATAAAATGTTCCCAAATCGCCGACTTCTCCACAGACGTAGTGCTTACTAATTACCTTCATATGGGAGTACTGTATAATCAACGAGCGTTTTCTTAAGTGAAGTGATTCTTGTCCATTAATAGAAATGCTTACATAGTGGGCCAATTTTATCTTGCAGCTCACGAAAGTTGATTCAAGACGTTCGTATAGAGTAAGTTTAAATAAAAAATATCTGTGGCTAACTGTGAGTCGGTTGTAGTCAAAATAAACCGATAGTTTACAATAAGCATAAAATGTAATAAAATGCAGCAAACTACGAGGAAGATACTACTTTTTGTGCCCAACAAGTAGAATTGAGACACAATTTCAGTTCTCGTTTAAGCGCAGCTAATCTCTTTTATCTAGTAAGCTGTTGTTTAGGAACAAGTTACTCATCATTCTACAGAACGGCGGTCAAATGCATTCAAGTCGAATTTAATTGTCCTTTTCCTGTGCATAGTGATTCCAGAAGATAATTACAAGGATTTGTAAAGAGATAATTGTAAGTTAATATTTGAAGATACTTGACGTTTACATACGACTAGAGTTACATATGATACTCTATACTCAAGGTGCAAAATGTCTAGGTTCTGCATTAATTTCTCGTATTCACATAGTGACTGTCGTAAAGTCCATAGAACAATATCCGTTCTGTTGTGTTTGCATTGAGTTGCTGTGTTTATTTCTAAAGGTGAGACAACACCTTCTTCTTATGTGAACGGTATGATTACCGTCCAAATACGCCGTACTTAAACTATTGTAAACTATTGACAGAAATGAAGTACTCCCAGAAATGCACGGACTGAAGAAACCACCTGAACCAAGAGTACCATTTGATTTGAGCGACATCAAACGGAAAGAAATGGATGAGTTCATAAGGAAAGCAAGAACAAAAAGTGCACCAAGGAACGATGGAGTGAGCTACAAGATATACAAATATTGCCCAAAATTACGATTGCAGCTGTTTGCACTGATAAGAGAAATGTGGAAGAAGAAAGATGTAGCGGAGCGATGGTGAATAGCCGAAGGTATCTATCTACCTAAAGAAAAAGAGGCAAAAGTACTAGGCCAATTTAGACCGATTTCACTACTAAATACAGACGGGAAAATCATGTTCGGAATAATTGCTAGACGAATCATAAGATTCGTACAGCATAACGGATACGTTAATGAAGCGATTCAAAAAGCAGGAATCCCCGGAATCCCTGGGTGCATAGAACACGCATTTTCCATCGGGGAAGCCATCACCTGTGCAAAACAAATGAAGAAAAACCTATATATTGTTTGGCTAGATCTTGCCAATGCTTATGGATCTGTTCCGCACGCAATAATAAAAACAGCGATGGACTTCTTTTGGATTCCAAAAGATGTTCAACGAATGCTCATGTCGTACTACGACAACCTGAGGATGAGATTTACAGCAGGAAAGTTCACCTCGGAGTGGCAACGGCTTGAAATAGGTATTGCAGCCGGATGCACGATATCAGTCATCTTATTCGTGCTAGTCATGGAAATGCTACTCAGATCTACAAACTGTGAGAAAGCTGTTACAAAGACACCATTAAGGGCTTTTATGGACGACGTAACTATATTATCGGAAAGTAGAGAAGCAGTTAGAGCGGTTGGGGGAACTGATAGGATGGGCAAGGATGAAATTCAAAGCCCAAAAGTTTCGAAGCGTGGCTTTCGTGAAAGGAAGGCAAGAAGTGAAATTCAGGATAGGAAGTGAAGACATACCAACGGTGAAAGTACAACTAGTAAAGAGTCTCGGCAGATGGTATAGAGATTTATTAAATGATAAGAAGCAAGGGATAGAAACACACGAGTTAGTAGAACAAGGATTAAAGGTAATTGACCGAACAACGCTGCCGGAGAAATTCAAATGTTGGATACTGCAATTTGGGCTCTACCCAAGAATAATGTGACCATTGCAAATGTACGAAATAGCCTCGAGTATAGTAGAAAGGATGGAGCAAAGATGCAGTGTGTTTATCAGAACTGTTGTGATAGCAGACCACGAAACATGGTTGTAATTCCTCCTATTGTAAACAGCTTCACAACAATGTCATACCACTTGAGAAGATCATAAACTGCGGAAAATTTGGGCAACTGATAATATATATATACATATATTTATATTTATTTAAGTGTAAACAGAGTTAGCGGTTATAATAACCGACTAAGGGACAATATATCCGTATATACTATCGGTATCCGTTACCCGTATTATCCGCGGGCATTGGTGTGCAGGCGATCCCACACCACCTATATCATTGACTTCTCCCTCAGAACTTTTTTCTGTCTTTTATTATATAGACAAATCCGTTGTAACGGTTTTAACTTGCGACCTCGGTTCAAATTGTAACTGACCAATTGTAGAGACGGTTGAACTTAGACTTGCCCCATTGTGGACCAAAGGTGGGATTCTCTGTAATTTCTGTGCGTAAATTTTCTTAAGCAATTGCAGCGTGGAAGGTGTTTGTAAGCCATTTAAGAAACACACAAAAGCCGTTCAATTCACTTCAACATTCAAGTTTAATTTGTCAAAATATTTTCGTCGCTTTAAGACCCCGACCTGTTCACTTACAAAAATCCGTGCTGCATCTCGGATGCACGGATTTCTGTCAGTAAACAGGTTGCTGAGATCATTTCCTTCTGGTCTTTGAAAATGTGATCGCGTGTGTACCGTTGGCGATTTTTTTTCCTCTGTCTTCCCTTCTCCTATGTTTCCGACGAAGAGCTCCGCTCGAAACGTTAAACCCTCCTTCTTTCCTTCTTTCCTTCTTTCCTGAGCGTCCAATAATACTATATTTGTTCCACGTCCTCACGTTGTTGTGTTTTTTGTACTTTCTTGTTTGGATTAACTTTAAATATATATATATATATATATATATACAGCTTCTGTCTACCAAAGCCACTCACAAGGCTTTGGCCGGGCCGAGGCTACAGTAGAAGTCACTTGTCCAAGATGACACGAAGAACCATGTGGTTGGTAAGCAACCTTCTTACCACACAGCCACTCTTGCATATATATATATATGTATATGTATGTATATATATATATATATATATATATTTGTGTGTGTGTGTAAGTACGCGTATGTGTTTTTCCAATTTCGAGGATATTTTACATACCCTAATTTTCTCAGCTCATGGGAATAAACACACATACACACATATGTATAACAATAGATCTAGTTCTGTTTAGATCGATTTGGCTAAACACGACATTTTCAGTAGTAATGGAAATAAGTATAGTTGCACTAAACTACTTAAAACACTGTGCAACTTCGATCAATTATGGCCAAATTTAAATTAGAAATGAAAAGTCGTTGCTACTTCTCGAAATTACTCGTTTTATCAATAGTGTTCAAGTCAGATTAAGTAAGCATCATCACTTTCTACACAGGCATATAAATTTGATTTTAGTATTTTAGTGAATTCGTATGTTGAAATAGATTTGATTTTAGCTCGATGGTGTGATATAAAGCCAAAATATAAACACACGCACTAGGTCAATTTTACTTCTTTATTACTTGTCAATTGTTCAGCAATCTAACGAACATATCTGTTCTTTGGATAATCGTTCGGTTAATTAATCAGTCAATAATGTTTGGCAAAATCATTTCGTCATCATGGACCTTAGTTGTTTGATTCAATCCCAGGTTATTGCTGGTACTTTTTTTACCGACCAGTGAGAAGTGAATGGATATAGATATAATTATATCTGTGACTAAACTCAGTACTACTTTCAGTCACATATCACAGAAGCAAGTGAGCGGATCTGTTAATAGTTGATCAGCGACAGCTCAAGTTTGCCGCATATTTTATTATACCATGTTACAAAATTGGTGACTTCTCCATAGACACGGCAATTAATTACCTATTTCTTTACTACCCACAAGGGGCTAAACACAGAGGGGGCAAACAAGGATAGATACACGGATTAAGTCGATTACATCGATCCCAGTGCGTAACTGGTACTTAATTTATCGACCCCGAAAGGATGAAAGGCAAAGTCGACCTCGGCGGAATTTGAACTCAAAACGTAGCGGCAGACGAAATACCGCTAAGCAATTCGCTCGACGTGCTAACGTTTCTGCCAGCTCACATAATTACCATTATGTCAGTTCACCTAACTATCAACAGGTTATATGTAGTGATTGCCTTGATATATATATATCAACAGAAGAACAATGAATGTCAAAACGTGGACTCAAAATATTTATATAAATCAAGTTTAAATAAAGATAAAAAATATTTATTCTGGCTGACTAGAAGCTGCAATATTGAAAAAGAAACAAACAGCATAAAATAAATGTAAAAACAATAAAAATAAAATGCAATATTCTACGTGAATATTGATGTTTTTGTACTGAACAAAGTGTTTAGAAATGCAAGTCCATTTTCTTTTTAAACTTATCTAACTTTAATTACCTAGTAAGTCGTCTTTTGGGCCAGGTCAGCATTAATATGGCGATAATATGATGAAACACACTAGTCAAAATCCCCTATCTTTTTCCTATATATAATACGCCCAGAAGTTTATTATTCAATGTTTAGTTCTTTTTTAAACAGTAATGTTGTATTTGAGGAAGGTTTCACTGCACCTTTTAGCAATTAAAACACATTTACAGAATCTGTCTCATTGTATTATTGTATCTAGCATTCTTGGAAAAGAATGAACATTATATTTTTGTAAACACTACTTACTACAAAATATACAAGTCCACATTCCTTCCAGCTACATAAAAAATAAACATTTTCTTTTTTGTTCATTTAAGTGAGAACAAAGGTAAAATAGAGAAAGTTTTGCTCTTGATGCTTTTACCGAGGAAATTAATACGATAGTAAAGTGAAATGGCTTCAACTAGAATCGAAGCAGTACAGATTCAACTCTACAAAAGATTATCATTTTCTCTACGGCGTTGTTAAAGTAATTTCTCTGAATAAATTGCTATGTGAATATTCAAAATAATTTACAGTTATGACGACTAAAGCTTCGTTTGGAAAAAACAGTTCATTTCCAGGTCCATTTATAGTATGTGCGCATAATATTTTCTTGTTTGTTGTTTTCAAGAAACATCTTAGAATGAATTCTGTTGAGTTCATTTAATTTTTGTGGTATTTACCGTATATAACCATAAGAAAAAACTATGTTATTATGTAAAGTTGTTACTTTTATTATTTTCTAGCGTGTTATTGCTTTGATTCTGGCGTTTTTAAGTGCGAAGACAACGTCAATATTTGTGTAGGTGACTTTTTTTTTTGTATTTCTATATTTGCATGTGTATACATGCATAAAATTCCACGCCATATATACATTTATATATAAATTCACATATAAACGTACGTTTTATGTAATACTGTAGGAACCTGTGTGTGTGTGTGTGTGTGTCTGTTTGTCCTTGCCTATTATATTTACTGGATAACAGAGTATCGCACTTTCGAGCTAAATTTGGTTTTGTTTTAACGTTGCTTTGTTTTTGCTTTGTCTTTTTTACAGCTTAAACGAAATATGTCTTCACTTAATATTTGTTGTTATTCATGTTTCTCTTGCATTCATAAATTTCTTTCTCATTCATTTTCCAATGCGCCTTTTGCGTTGTTGCTTTCTTTTGTGTTTTTTTTTTCCAAAAGGAAGCACTTAGGTCAAATCAAGACAACAAGAATCGCTTACCATAAAGAAAAGTAACCTTTCTCTGCTATTTCACTGACTATATCAAGGAATTTTTCCGGTCTTACAAGGAAAACACATTACGATCATAAAAATATTTCTACGTTGTGTATATGTGATACATGATTTCATGAACGATGTGAGATGGTGTAATAGATGGAATGGGAGAGAAGAATGAAGAGATTTTTTTTTTTAATTCGTTGTGCTATGGTATATTATGTTGAAGACTCTGACAAACATTTCTATTACGACTCACTGGAATGGTAATGCAGAAAACAGAATCTGATAAGCTATTTCACGCTAAAAAAAAAAAAAATATATATATATATACGTGTGTGTTGTGTGTGAAGGCGTACGTAAAGAGGTATAAACAATAATCTACACAACGTTTCTATATCGAATTGAATACATTTTGCGATGTAAGAAATAAAGCTTTTTATACATATACATTTTATCTAAATATAAGTAAATATACACATGCACACACTGATCTGAATACATATATATATATATATGTATGCATATGTGTATGTATGCATGCATGTATGTTTGTATGTATGTATGTATGCATGTATGTATGCATGCATGTATGTATGCATGTATGTATGCATGCATATATGTATGCATGTATGTATGTATGTATGTATGTATGTTGTATGTATGTATGCATGTATGTTTGTATGCATGCATGTATGTATGTATGTATGTATGTATGTATGTATGTATGTATGTATGTATGTGTGAGCGCGTAGGCAACGATAAAACCGTACAGTTAGGCTGTTGACCTTGTAGAGCATTCCCGAAGACGAAATTTTCTTGAAACATAACAGACATCGTTCTGCTGTAAGATCTTCTGGAGTTCAAGGACATCGATAATTTACCATTGCACGTGGTACCTATTTCCTGGAGCTCCTGCCAACGCGAGCGAGCGATTGCGAATGAAAAGAGTCGCAGCAAAATCTGTGCTCACAGAAGATCAAAAGCGGTCGTGACTGAATGCGTGTCGTGAACTGAAACAACAGTTGGATGTTAATCTGGACCTTTTTTCCGAAGGTCATCACTGTGACGATAGATGGTGCTACGGAATTCGCAGATGTGAAAGAGATGAAGAAAAAATGACGATGGCGTTAAAAGTGATCACTTTGCAAGAGTTCCAGCACTTCTTCGGATTGTGGAAAATGCACCTGGATCGATATATTGCTTCAAATGTAGGCTACTTTGAAGGCGATAAAAGTGTAAATATGTGAAAATAAGTGAATAAAATAATATTGCAAAATCCCGGTTTCTGTGGGGTACCTCTTCGTATATCTATATAAATACCTGAGATTTGTTCAATTGTGTCAACATTTACGCATTTCATCAATGTTTAAAATAAGGAAATTAAAGCCAACCATTATTAAATAGAAATATCGGAAGATTAGGACCATTTCAAAGTTGTAAACATGATAACGGCAAAAAATTAACTAACTTTCAAATTAAATGCTTGCAAAATTTAAAACTGGGAAGGTGAGAATATCAAGGTGTGTCAAAGTTCTACGAGGTAGAAGACATTGAGACACCGCAATATGTCCCGACATGAACAATATTATTAGTACATTGATATGTAAATATACATAGACATGCATAAAAACATTTATACATACACACGTACAGATACGCATATGCATACACATTGTTTTAATACATGCACCCTCGCATATGCGCACACTCACAAGCATACACGCACACACTCGCACACGTACATGCAGTTGTATATACATGTGTGTGTATGTGTGTATTTATAGTGACAAGTCTGGGTTATTTTACCTTGTTCTAAAGAAAACTTCAAAAGGTACAGCCTGACAAACATTCTATACAACCAGTTGGAAACCAAATATATTTCGAATAAAACGATGATTTGAAGTATGATAGCTGCGTTCCAACAGAGAAATCAAGGAACAAATGCATCAAGAGATTAAATCAATTTATTGACCTCAAGTCTAAGTCTACGGACTTGTGTACTTGTATATCAGTCGTAACGTCTTTATAGTCTCTATCCTATCTCCTGCAATTACCTCTTTCAATTAGACACGAGAACAAACTTCTTTTAATTAATGCAAGTACACGTTAACTATGCGGTACTCATAAAATTATTTATGTATAATTAAACGGTTAATAATTCTCATGGAAGCAAGTATAGCTTGCTACATCATAAAAGACCCAAAACAGCATTTTCAGCCTAGAAAAGAAATCAGTAATTTCACTGATCATATATGCGAATGTGAATTTGAGAACATCTTTAAAATAGCTAAAGAATTTCTGACGAGGCATGAAAATGAAACTGGTACTGGATTCCCTCTGTGGAACATCGATAATCCTACACAACACATCACTATCATATAAGTTAAGTTAGTTCATTCAAAAATATTGCAGATGGGCGCTTAAAATGAAGACAACAAGCCATATAGAAAATCATATCACACTAAAACCATTATGTGAAGTACCGATAAATGTATGACATTACATCTTGAAAGGACAAGATGAACAATTGCCAGCTCCAAATATTCCTGACAAGTATTTTTGCGCATAAAAAAAATCATCTCTCAATGCAAGCTATATAAATATAAATCTGAAAAAATCAGCCACATCATTGTGCACTACCAGGGAATGACTTCTATGTACGATATTTCCGAGTGGTGTATTATGCTCACCAGAAAACAAATTTATCGGGAAAGAATAAATAGACGGAATGCGAGCTTCCCTAGCGTGCGGAACTGAGTCTATAAGAGAGTTTTTTTTGCAACAACCACATGATTCTTTGAATTCACATTTTATTCTACTCATGTAATAAAATACAAATATTTTGAAACTGGTAAGTAGACGGAATTTAGAACAATTATATTCAAAGCAACAACCTATTTAAAGCAGTGTCGAATACATATTACTTGATATAGCAAAATATTAGTGTACTATGTCTCGAAAGTCCGCGGTTTATTTGATGTTAATATGGTAAACAAAATGCAAGAAAAAATAGATATATCAGTGGTCCATTGGTCGGGAGATTTCAACGTTCAACTTTATATCTTTTCTTTATAATTGAAGCAACAATATGAGAAACCCACTCATAAACATATGAACAGATAGCTGAAATTCTTCAAGGATATATGCAGGTCTGTATGTATGTATATATATATATATATATAATATATATATATATATAGAGAGAGAGAGAGAGGAGAGAGAGAGAGAGAGAGAGAGAGAGACACAGAGAGAGAGAGAGAGAGAGAGAGAGAGAGAGAGAAATTCAGATGAATATGGTACTTAAGTTGAGGCACCAGAATTTAGTACGGTATTATCCATACAATTTCAAAATAAGGTGATTAAAATCAAATAAGCAGAAAGGATATACAGTGGAAATGCAGTACGTTCGTTTCATGCAACTCCATTTAATTGAACAATGCAATCATTTCATTACATCAATTTAAAATGTAGATCAATCTTCAGCTGCACAAAGGCATAGACTTTTATTAAATTAGAACAGAAGGACACATTATTATAATTTTACCTAGAATCACCAAGAAGTTAAGGAGATAGACAAAGAACATGTTGTACCAACATACTAATATTAATGTGTACCAAGCATACTAATATTAATATGAAATAAATAAATGTTATACTTACGGACCTATTATTAAATTCAAAAATAAATTATGGGTCAGAAAAGACACTCACAACTGTTTCGATATTACAATGGGCGCGTCAGACTCAGCCCAAGTAACTGACCTTGTGGGAATTTACCTTTTATCAAATATACATGAAGAATCCCCAGAAATTTGGTGGATTGTATAGGGGTGACGCTCTTTTTATAGTAAAAAGTATTATATAAGTTCTTTAAAATATTTGGCCTTTCCATTACTATTGAGAGAAAAAAACAACTCTATAAAGTTTCTGGATGCCAATTGTAATGTATCAACTGATCTATATGTACCTTATTAAAAACCTAACTCTAACTTCAAATACATACCTTTCCAAATTAACCACCCAAAATCAATAAAAATGCACTTATTCATAATATTTTAATATTAAATTGGATATAATAGATTCAGCACCTTCTTATGTAGCTAATAATAAAGGGGCTTTCTTTGTTTAAATTAGAAAGTTTTCATTCTCTCGATGAGAGAATATTAACTAATTTTTATGAATATATTTACCCCAATATTAATATGATACATAAATACACAGTTAATTATTATATGTTATTTATCTCTATACTTTTTAATGATTACCCAGAGTATAGTATATATTATATTACATATTGTTTGCTAAATGTACACCCTTTCCTCCTTTATAAGGTCTATAATGAATTTATCAATAAAACAAGGCTCAATTACCTGAAATGTTCCGTAAACTTAACATATAAAAATGTAATGGTATATCATTTTTCGATCTCCGACCAGATTCTACTTTATACTGATTGAATTATTTCCTTTAAAATCTTTAAAGTCTGAATCGAAACACTTGTTATATCTATTTTTGTAATTAATAAATATAATTGTTAATTGATTTATCTCTATTTTCTTATTTTCTTATATATATATATGTGTGTGTGTGTGTGAGTATAAAATTGAAACATAGACAACTGAAGAAGGGAAATATTCTTTATGTTGTATGTCTCCTTTCTCTGGGTTTTTTTCGTTGTTCGAAAAAAAGTTCGTTTCTATGATTTTGTTTTTATGTTTTCGTTTTTCATTGTGTTCAACGTTTTTCGTTGATGTCCCGTACCCATATATGCATGTATATATACATATATATTATGTAGGTATGTACATATATGTATGTATATATGCATATATTTATATATTATTTACACATATACATATACATATATACATATACATAAGGAATCCACTTTGCGTGAAATTCAACACATTAGAAAGAACAGCTAGGTTCTGTAAACCACAAAAATAGCGGATAAAATTCGACAGGAATAAATTTGAAAATGTTACATTTCCAAATTTTAATGTGTTTAATGTGTTGAATCTCACGCAAAGTGGATTCATTATGTGGATAAATATGCACTATATCGTATGACTAATATATAGTCTTCTTGACTAATTTTTTTTGCACGTTAGACCACTGGAAATGTAAATTTTGATTGAATATTTCCCTTTGATATGATATACATACATATATATATATATATATATATATATATATATATATATATATATATATATATTATATATATATATTATACATACACATATTAGAAGTATTGCATTTCTAGAGAGAGTTATGCAGTAACATCACGATAAAGTCAAGATTTATTGCCAACATAATGTGGCAGTCACAGGAAATGGAAGAAGGCTACTTCTATTTAACTCCAAGAAACATCGTTTCTAGTTGGCTACGTGTCACAAGCGTTTGGCGTCCCTAAGTTTTCAAACAGGAGATAATCACCTCCACCTAACAAAGCCAGCCCTCAGAGACTAGTTTCAGGGTAGTTGCCGTTCATCAGTCTGAAGTAGCTTTCCTCTACTAGCTGTCGGTGCTAAATCGCTGTTGAAAACTTATAGAATTTCAAGTGAAATAAATCCACTGATCTATAAAATTAGAAATATTGCATTTTTAATTCTTTCAGAGAGAGTTATGCAGTAGCAGCACGATAAAATCTCTGGATACTGGCTTTGTTGGGTGGAGGTGCTTATCTCCCCTGTTTGAAAACTTAAGGAAACAGAACACGTGTATCACGTAGCCAGCAAAACACAGTGTT
Source organism: Octopus sinensis (assembly GCF_006345805.1). NCBI lineage: Eukaryota > Metazoa > Mollusca > Cephalopoda > Octopoda > Octopodidae > Octopus > Octopus sinensis. The sequence continues at coordinate 38,262,801 of NC_042997.1, forward strand.
TCTTGGAGCTAAATAGCAGTAGCATTCTTCCCTTTACTGGGACTGCCACATTAAGTTGGCAATAGACAATCACTTTATCGTGCATAACTCTCTCTGAGAGATTTAGAAATGCAATATTTCTAATTTTGTAGATCAGTGAATTTATTTCATTTGAAATTCTATAAGTTTTCAACAGCGATTTAGCACCAACAGCTAGTAGAGGCAAGCTACTCCAGACTGGTGAACGGCAACTACCCTGAAATTAGTCTGTGAATCCTGGCTGTGTTGGATCAAGGTACTTATCTCCACTATTTGAAAGCTTAAGGACACAGAACGCGTGTGTCAGGTAGTCAACTAGAAACGGTGTTTCTTGGAGCTAAATTGCATTAACATTCACTTTGCTGGGACTGCAACATTAAGTTGGCAACAAACCATCACTTTATATATATATATAGAGAGAGAGGGAGAGAAATAGAGAGATATATAATACAAAGGTATGCATGTAGATAAGATATATAGATAGATAGACAAATAGATAGATAGATATTTACATGCATATATTTACATACATACAAGCATTTATGATCATACCATAGTTATACATACGTGTAAACGTGTGTGAGGTTGGTTTCAAACACGTAAGAATGCACATATATACAGTACGTAATGGTGTTTGTGTGTGTGTGTGCGTCTATGTGTGTGTGTGTGTGTGTGTGCGTGTGTGTGTGTGTGTTTGTATGTGCAGTATACGTGATATATTGAAAGATATTACCTACTTGAAAACTATTTTTCTTTTAATTTGAAAGTATATTCGATTTAATTCTGTATGTTATTGGCTGTCACAACAAACATATTATCTGTCTCCATTCTTCATCGAATGCATATACTGCACGATACAGATTTATGACTTTGATCAACGCTCCATTGCCCAAAACTGAGTATTGTGCAGCTGAGAGCAGTCATGCGATTAATGTATATGCTTCTCACTGCACAAAATGATCGAACACAGCATGAACTAAAACGAAAGTGTCCACACAGTGTTAACAGAGCGTTACTATTGCATAACAATATGATGGCATATTTCATTGGTGTATTGAACAATGGTGCCTGAATGTCGAAAATATCAGTTTCAAATACAACCGCTGCATGATGTACAAAAATTCACTATTTGACAGCTGAAAATTATACACGTGTCCTCAATATCATATTTCTGCTCCTGACGATTGAATCTTCTTAAAGTTATATGGGAAACCCATGGATTAATACACATACATGAAACATAGAATACCCTAGACGTTTCGGACAACCATATTTTTTTCTACTAAGAAACTAGAAGACATATCAAATATATTAGACTGGAAATGAGGAATACAGGGTTACATGTATTTGAATAATACACACAAGCACATATAATATATAGATAAAAATATCGTGTACATTAAAACACATTGAGAGGCTTCCAAATAGGAAAGCTTTGTGCTAGAAAGAGCAGTAGAAACCTCAAACCACTAATTAGGGATAAATTCTCGAAAGGAATTAAATTAGATGGTAAACGTTTTTAATTTTCATTCCTTTCGAGAATTTATCCCTAATTAGTGGTTTGAGTTGTCTACTGCTCTTTCTAGCACAACGCTTTCCTATTTGGAAGCCTCTTAATGTGTTTTAATGTACACGATATTTTTATGTGAATAATATATAGTCTATTGACTAATCTTTTTTGTGCTAAGCCACTGGTAATAATAATTTCCATAATTCTTATTACCCTAATATTATTTATAATATATAGATAGATATGTATGTACATATATGTGTGTGTACATACACAAATATCTACATACATACTTACATACATAATTGCATATATATATGTGTATATATATGTGTGTATATATATATATATATATATATATATATATTATATTATATATATATATATATATATATAATATATATATATATATATGCGTGGCTAGTAAACGATGAGATGAGTACATAACACCGTATTTGGTGATTAAATGTTTTCTTTATTTGCGAAAATTACCATACAACAACTGGTCTCATGCAAGACATCAGAATTCTCAAACGTTACACTTAAAAATGCTGGTAATCAGTTTCCATTGTATATAATGCTATGTATGATTACACAAGACTTTAAAGGATTTGAAAATTATTTGGGGGTAAGGTATCTTATATATATATATATATATATATATATTATATATATATATATATAGGGGCCCCCTTAATCGTTATTTCATGCGTACAGCTTAGTGGAAATAGTAAAGCACAACGCGTGAAACGTGAAATGTCAATTAGTAGATTAACAGTAACCACATGTGTGCGTTTTTTCGTTGCTTCGTTATTTGTTACTTTTAATGTTCGATTTGAGTATATATTTGGCTCGCGCACGTTGTGTGTGCAGCTGGTAAATATACTCAAAAACATATCATGATTTTCCTGGATATTTTCCTTTCAGGGACCTTTCCTTTCTCCCCTTTCTGACGAAGAACTATGCTCGGAACGTTAAAAATCTACACTTCTTTCCATCTTTACTAAGCATAAAGAAAATACATTCCATGTGTACGTATTTCCGTTGTTTTGTTATTTGTCATTTTTAATGTTCGATTTGACTATATACACAGGGTGTGCGCACATATGTGTGGAGCTGATAAATATGCGCAACAACATATCGTGTCAAAATCATCTGCGTTTTAAGAACTCCCACCCTCGATTCATGGGACGTTCAGAGACATCTAAATTGTTTTTATAGCTTTGTTCAATGTACGACTATGTGTGTGCTTGTCTCAGCGTGAGTCAGTGTGCGTATCAGCTTGTGTGAAAATGTTTACGGATGTGTGAGTGAGTGAGAGCGGGAGTGGGTGTGTGAGTGAATGCGTATGTATTAATATGTAACTGTTTGCGTGATTCTCATTCTCGCATGTCTAGATGTGAACCAATCACATACAATAAAAATACTATCTTGTCAAAGTAATAGATTCTTAGATAGATTCACGTTTTTAACGAACATAGTGCATTTCATACAGTTATATTTAGCTGAGCAACAATGTGTATACTTATATCTTACGGAGAGGGTGCAGAAAGAGAAAACACAGATAAAGAAAGAGCGTGGTAGAAGTTGGCTGTGTGTGTATATGTATGAGATTGTATAGATATGTGTATGGATTTGTATATGTATGTGTTCGATTGCTTTTGTATATAATATACATATGTCAGATTAAACAATATTATGTAGAGTGGACAAAGGACCTGATGTCTGAGATTGTTTTTATTGTTCTTCAGCTTATTTGTTTGCTTCAGAATTTCGCGTGAAATTGTATAAACAAGGACAAACACGATACAAATATTTCTATTAACAATAAGCATTATGTTATTTGCTTGTTTTTCATTTGTTTGTATTTTTAATTCATTTTGGTAATTTGAATCACGAACAAAAATGCTTTTATACAATTTAGTCCATTCTACTAGAATCCTTTTGTTGCCTTTATTTCAAGTGCAAACATAGTTAATGTGTTTGGAAAACTTTAGAAAAATTTTAACCAGGAAATCTAAAGTATATTACTTATATACATGTGCGTGTGTGTTTACGTATACATGGATATATATGTATGTATAATTATATATATATATATATATATATATATATATATATATATATATATATATATATATATATATTATATATATATATATGATGTACGTAGATATCCAAAACTGATATGGCCGACAAGATAGCAAAATTAACAATTATTTGTTCATATGGTTCGTGTTCAAGTCTGCTGAAGCCCTTTGCTTGTCTTTCTGAAGACTACTACTTATCTCTAACCATTGCATAATAGGAACGAGATCTCCTTTAACATTCTTAAGTAAAACTATTAAGTTTCTTGATTTACACTTGGCGACTTTTAACGAGACGGATATGGTTACGATGACAATAAAAAAAACGATTAAAGAAACAAATACAAAAATGACAGTGTCATTAGAAACTTCATTTGCAGGATTGAAGCAGTCACAAATTCTATATTGGAATATAAAAACAGTATTGAGTTGGATTTCATTCACTTTTACTCTACATGTATATTTCTTTGTATTCTACCACAAATTAAAAAGTAGCAACAGTGTAACGCCAAGTGCACAAAAATATTACTCGTTTCGTATCTCTCATTTGTATATCAGTGCAAATGGCGTACATTTTTCTTTTGATCCTTCCAAATTTGATAACATAAGTATTAGTTATGTTCTGTTGTTTAATCGTCTATATCTCTCTTCAAAAAGTTGTGTTCAAGCGCTAATTTATATCATTATTTAAAAAAAAAACACGGAAACCATATGCAACCATACTTTTCAAACGTTACCATGTCATGAATATTGTTGTTCTTGTTTCGCATTGCTCAAGAGAAACAAAATACATCTATTGATATCTAAATATAATTATATAAAAGTGTTGAATAAAATCTTTGCACCAAATAGAAAACAAAAATCAATCATTTGTACCAAAGCTGAAATTAAAAAGTAATTAGGTAAAGTTAATGAACTTTCGCCATTATTAATCGTATTAACAAGACTGAAGCACTTAGGTAGCAGATTTTGTCAATTCGTGTATTTGAGAGACTTTGATTCAAAACGAAAGCTTTCCCAAAGTAGATTCTTTTATTTCATTTTATTTTTCGAAAGCATTCATCTGAATGTTTACTTTCCATTAAGTACGTTTAAAAATAGAATTTATATACTGTTATAGTTTGTACTGTTATAGTTTTGTATCTGAGAAATATTTATTCACAGACTCTAATTACCTCTCAAAGGATCATTGAATTACCTGTAAATACCATGCAATATGTCATATGATAGTGTAAAAATTGTTGCACTATACAATATGTAAACAAAGATTGTTGTGTGCATACAATATCTACGGATTATTGTAAATAAAGAAGAACTAATACTGTGTACGTATCGTACAGGAACCTAAAATTTGCAGGGTCCCTGAGAATTCCTTCTAAATATGATCCCTTCTGAAATAGGTATTAAACGAAAACATTGACTCAATAACTCTGTAAACTTATAACTTTCAAGTCATAAAGAACATAATAATTTGTGATTAAGCGACACCAACATATTCCAGGTATATATTTTATACTACCATTTCAGATGTACCATACCGTTCGCACTCATAGACTTAAGCGGAAAAGATACATCAGTACAAGTTAACATTTTACATGTAGAGACTGTGTATGTGTGTGCATATATATATGTGTGTGTGTGTGTGTGTGTCATTCACCCACTGTCGTGAAAAATAAGTTTCTTTAATTCAACATTTACTTCTCGATAATTTTTATTTCCTTAGACAAATTCAGTTCTTAAAAAGTCACAGGAATCTGCTCAATTTTGAGATATGATAGAAAATATTTTGAATAAATATGTTCAGAATACAAAAAGACTACATACATGCAACTTCTGAACAGTATAGTGTCCTTTATTTACATTATTTACAATTGACGGATATTTGTCACAACGTTTCGGCTGATATACTCTCCAGCCTTCATCAGGTGTCTTAGGGAAATTCAAACCTGGGTTCTCATTCCTGAGGTATTTTTCGATGTTGTTGTTGTTGTTATTATTATTATTATTATTATTATTATTATTATTCAGGTCACTGCCTGGAATCGAACTCGCAATTTGTTAATACCGGTTCCCCATGTGCTCTTCATATCTGCACTCGGTCTGCTTAGGGGGTTGTTATGTGTCCTAGCATATGAGCTGCTTCTGTTAGTTTTCGTATTTTCCAGTGTTTTCTGTCTATTAAAATAATAGACCTTAGGAATGAAAACCCAGGTTCAAAGTTTTTCCAAGATACCTGATGAAGGCTGGAGGGTATATCAGCCGAAACGTTGTGTTAACAACAAACAAGATGAAGACAAATATCCGTTAGTTGTAAATAATGTACATAATTCCTCATCTCTTAAATATAAAATAGTGTAGTGTCCTTATTGCCAAATTACTTTTAATTTATTTACGTTTAAATAAAAGATCTTATTGAGGGAAATCCAATTCTATAAACCTCGTTTATGAGGCAAAACTTTATGAGGCAAAACTTAGTGAATTTGAATGAGTAATACCCAAGTCCGTTTTTAAACCACGATATCTATTATTTAAAAAATAACATTTAGTATAATTATCTATACTCTTTACTTGTTTTAGTCATTTGACTGCGGCCATGCTGGAGCACCGCCTGTAATCGAGCAACTCGACCCCGGGACTTATTCTTTTGTAAGCCCAGTACTTATTCTATCGGTCTCTTTTGCCGAACCGCTAAGTAACGGGGACATATACACACCAGCATCGGTTGTCAAGCAATGCTAGGGGGACAAACACAGACACACAAACATACACACACACATATATATATATATATACATACATATATACGACGGGCTTCTTTCAGTTTCCGTCTACCAAATCCACTCACAAGGCATTGGTCGGCCCGGGGATATAGCAGAAGACACATGCCCAAGATGCCACGCAGTGGGACTGAACCCGGAACCATGTGGTTGGTAAGCAAGCTACTTACCACACAGCCACTCCTGCGTCTATAATTATCTTTTATAGAAAACTCTCAATGAAACACATCAATTACTAGAAACCAGTTTGAAATTGATGCAGTACAAGAAGACTTATGACGCAAAAGTAGTCAAATCGGAAAGAATAACACCAGATAACATCTTAAAATCCACAAATTTCTGTCGTTGTGGAACAAAATTAAAAGACCTAAAATTGGAGAATCTAATACTGGACACTACGTCCAAACTGGTGCAGTAGATAAAGCTTATGGGGCAAAATGTGGTAAAATCGATGAGTCATCACTAATAAATTTTCTTATATGGTTTTTACATAAAATTATGTGGCAAGAAGTGAGGTATATTTGCACTAACTCCAAATTATGACCAGTTTCGGTTTGTTTCCACAAAAGGGTATGGTGGAGAGTCTTGTAAGGGTAGAGTTCCTCAAGTTGAAATAATGTCTAATTTCCCAAACGTTTAAAGGGATATATATTTCACGTACTATAGTTAATGAGCGGATTTTAGGTGCAAAATTATCAGAGTTTTTCAGTTCAATTGAAAACCAGAAGATCAGTTTTTTTATTGAAGATAATTTTTTTATTGAAATTTAGCAGAAATGCTAAGCTACGTTGAGAAAAAGATTATTCTTATTCATCGTTTTAAAGCACAAATATGTCAATTTAAACTCATTAAATAGCACCTTTCACATTTCGTTTTTTAAATAAGATTTGTTTTTAGTCCAATCATATTTTCTATGTATCTTCGTAAGAAATAATACAAATTAACTAATACATATCTTTAATAATGATAAAATTAATAAATCGACTCTTTGTCTCATTGGCATTTTAAAAATCTTATTCGTTTATAGAACGCGCTGCTTGTAAAAACAGTGGACCAGCAAAGGAATGCAGGAGCACAAACGAAAGCTTTCTTAATTAATTGAACAGGTGAAATCAGAACAGGAAGTGGAAGCTTTAAAAGATTGCAGGTGAAACTGAATATAAAAAGAACATGTTATTTATATTTTATTCAAGTATGGACCCTCGGACATACCCGAATTATGGAAAAATTTTATTCATTTTAGATTTATAGAACTATTGCAATTCACCTAATTTCACTTCATAAACACTTCTTAATTCATTGATGATATATCGAAGGAGAGGAGCTTTCTCCGTCCGGGTTGCGGATCCGGGGAACAAGCTGCCAGACGAGATGGTGAAGATGCTGACGACCGCTTTGTTCAAAGTCTCCCTTGACCTCAAGTGGCCTGAACTCTTTACATGAACACCACCCTGTACATAACTTCATGTCCCCCTACATGGCCTTGCTTTTTGCTTTTGAGCCAAAAAATTAACTAACTAACTAACATATATTGCATTTCGCTAAAATATATGACAAAATCGATTGAAAAAATGTTCATTGTCCCGTTAACATTTATATTATTAAGGCGGGGAGCTTGAGAATCGTTAGCACGCCGGGAGAAATGCTTAGCGGCATTTCGACCGTCTCTACGTTCAGAGTTCAAATTCCGCCGGGGTCGAGTTTGCCTTTCATTCTTGGAGTTCGATAAAATAAGTACCAGTGAAGTACTGGGATCAATGTGATCGATTATAACCTCCCTACAAATTCCAGGCCTTGTGCCTATAGTAGAAAGGATTATCTGGTTAATATTTATATTATTGTTAAGGTGGCATGCTGGAAGAATCATTAGCATTCCCGACGAAATGCTTAGCGGCATATCGTCCGGCTTTACGTTCTGAGTTCATACTCCGCCGCGGACGATTTTTGCGTTTCATCCCTTTCGGGGTCGATTAAAATAAGCAGTAGTTAAGTACTGGCGTCGATGTAATCGACTAACCCCCTCCCCAGAATTTGCTGGCCTTGTGCTAAATTTTGGAACTAATAATTTATATTCTTATTTGCTCATTTCAAAAGCAAATTCGATTGAAAATTTTCAACATATGATAATTACCATCCAAATTAAATGGTGTATGAAACTCTAGTGATCTAATGAATATACTAGCTCGCTCACCTCCTATCGTTGAATGTATAAGCTAATAAACTGCAAAAGATAAAAGTATAAAGCTTTCGGCAATTTTGTAAAGAGCTGCAGTAAGTCTACCTCTATATAATCAGAGTTACTTCTCATATATTTCTCTGCATAGCATTATCTCTAGTTACTCTGAAAATAAATTTTAAAAATCTTTTAAGATGAACGCTTTTAGTATTTGCATACAAGTAAGGTATCACTAAAATATATAAAACATGCTATCGGCGATATTTGAACCATTTATTATCTTACAAAAACCATACCCACTGAGTGGGGATACGTTTATTTGTCATGTACGAGCATTTGTAGTACGTCATACACGATTGAATTTGCCCTATTCTCACGTAAAATCTTTTTTTGTCTTTCCATTTTTTCTAATCTGTTTCTTTGTATATTAAAATAATAAAAGATCTATGTTATATATAAAATTAATTTTATATCTCGGAGCAAACACATTTCATACTGAAATATTTTCATCAAATTATTTCTTTCTTGAAAATAAAGATATATGTTCATTCGAGAAATTAATACTGTGAAGTTGAGTTTATATTAAATTTTATATTAAATTGATTCCTGATCTAATTGATTCATCGAACATTTTCTTATTTGTGAATGAATTATTCCCTTAATACTCAATTTAATTCTAAGCTCTTATTTAAACAAGGCTTTAGCCACAGTCATATAAGCTTAGGCATATTTTTATGAGTATACGTATTTCAATCTATGTGCAGGTGTGTCTGTGTTTATTTCCGTGTGATATTTAGGATGAATAAATGATATATGTACATAGTCTTTACTCCTTTACGGACTTCAATCATTGCACAGAGATTATGTTGGAACATTACTTTCAAGGGTTTTGTCAATGATATTGATTAAATCCAGTGCTTATCTAATTCACTCTGATAAATCTGTTGGTTACAGGAGCAGAAACAAATCAATACCGGTTCTCAAGCGATGAGAGACGAGCTCAAAGAATGAAACACGAGCACAGAGATAGACAAGCAAACAAACACATACGTACACACACACACACAAACACAGGCGTGCGTACATATGTATGTATATATAAAACAATTGCAGCGTGGAAGGTGTTTATAAGCCATTTAAAAACAACAAAAAAAAACGTTATATTCACTTCAATATTTAAATTTAATTTGTGATAAAACATATTTTCGCCGCTTTTAAACCGCGACCTGTTCACTGCACAAAGAGCAATGATTCTGAAATACTTTACTAAATTTTTAAATTACACATCTCTAACTAAAAGAATATGAACGCATTCAACTTCTACTTTTAATGCACGGGAAAAGAGGGTGGGACGTCTCCTGACTGACTGCTTCAATAATTTTTTGATCGCTCCACAGAAAATAAGTGTCAAACTTCAAACGCAATTCATAGGATAGAATTTTCAGCGAAAGCATAAAGCAATCAGCAGTTAAGATATTATAATGCTGGACATCTTGAATAGGCTTAGACAACTCGTCATTAATTGAACAATATGTACTTTACAAGCAACTCACTGTGGATTAGAAGAATTGAGGAAACTTAAATATTAGTCTAACACTGTTATGATGAACTATAAAAATCTATATGCATTCCTTCTATACTTTCGGAACAAATATATATATAGAGAGATAGATAGATAGATAGATAGATAGATAGATTGATAGATAGATAGATAAATAGATAGATAGGTAGATAGATAGATAGATAGATATAGATATAGATATATGTGTGTGTGTGTGTGTGTATTTATGTATATACTCAAAACTTACACGCATATGCACACACATATACTAGCGCACGCACACACGCGCGCACACAGATACACACACACATGTATGTATGTAAGTATGTATGTATGTATGTATGTATGTATGGATGCATGCATGCATGCATGTATGCATGTATACATGTATGTATGTATAAAAGAGACATTCCAGAAGCTTGAAACCTTTTTAGGAAAGGCCATTTTAATTGTACAAGATTACTATAATTTGAGTAAATCATTATAATAGATTTTATAAGCTAACCTGCTTTTATTATTCCAGGTTGAAGGAGACTGACAGCACGTTCATCAGTGCCTAGCTACTTCTACCATTCTTTGTGTGAGGCAGGTGAGACGACTGATGCACAGGTTTTCAGTCTGGAGGATAAATTTTCCCTGTTCAACAATCAAATATGAACACTTTCTGTTGGCCAAATTCCATTCCTAAGTCAGCTGAAAACATTGTTATTAATTCCAGCTGATTTTTTGGCATTGTTAACAATTTTTGGCATAAATGCTGGGGTCATGCACAAAGTATGGGTTACACTAATATCTCAGGTAGTTGCAGACCCTAAACTGTAACTATTTGATTTTTGTAGTAGGAATGATAATGGATTTAATGCCAAACTGAGGGTGTTTCTATATATGTATGTATGTATATATGTATGTATGTATGTATGTATGTATGTATGTATGTATGTATGTATGTATGTATGTATGTATGTATGTATGTATATGTATGTATGTATGAATGTATGTATGTATGTATGTATGTATGTATGTATGGATGGATGGATGGATGGATGGATGGATGGATGGATGGATGGATGATGGATGGATGGTTCGATCGATCGACGGTTACCTGTCGATGAGGATTTGGTTTTAATCACTTGCATTACCTGGTCAGAGCGTTTACTCTTACCATACTTTCCAAAATAATCGGTATAAAATCTTATGCCAGAAGAGTGTGCTGTAGCTTTGAGTAACATCTAAAATTAGTGATTCCTAGGAAAGACGGTCAAAACGAAGCGGTAGATATTTGATCATATTGCCACACAATAGAATACAAGAATGAAATCTGGAGCTTAGTTGTCGTAAAGCAAACTTCTGAATAATTCATCCACCCTGTGCCAACGTATATATATATATATATAGAGAGAGAGAGAGAGAGATAGATCGATAGATATAATAACAATGATAATAATAATAATAATAACAATAATAATAATAATAATAATAATAATAATAATAATAATAATAATAATAATAAAACAGTGTGTGTGTGTGTGTGTGTGTGTGTGCGTGCGTGTATGTGTATGCGTGTATGTGTGCCTGCGTGTGCGTATGTTACTTATGTATTCGAAAACTGAGTTGCCGATTTTGACGTATGAGTTATCAAAAGATTCACCAATCTTTTGGCTACGAAATAAGGCATGGTTTTTATACAACTGTTATTTTACTTCAAAATTAACTTTGAAAACGAGGTTATTTTCGCACAATTTGAGATCTTTAGCTAAGGGAGGCAACCCTGCTTGAACAATCTTAAAATACATGAGTTTTATCTGAGAATGTAACTTCGAAGACTTTATTAGTATTATACCGTCAACTTTATTATTATTATTTAGTAGATAATCTTTCAATGTGAAGTATGTTTGTGTTTTGTTTAACCTAGATTTACTTCTGATGTAGCAGACCCGTCGTATAGCTTTCTCTCTTCCTGAAATACTCTTTTGATGAAACGGTTTTGAAGTAGCTCAAGTTACATTAGAGACACGTCTCTGTGTGTGTGTGTGTGTGTGTGTGTGTGTGTGTGTGTGTGTGTGTGTGTGTGTGTGTGTGTGTGCGTGCGTGCATGTGTGCGTGTCTGTGTAAGAGTGTGTGTCTTTTTTTGTGGTGAAAATAATTTTTTTTTCCTCAGAATATTTTGCACAATAATTTTTAAAGAAATCTGGACATCTTTCAAATTACAATTGTTAACTGTTGGGAGTCAACTAAACTGAAATATAAATAGTGTTATTGTTTAGAGTGGAGGTTCAATACGAAGTTCTGAACTCATTATCTTGTGATTAGTTATCCATTACCTTAAATTTTAAACCATTAAGTCTTTAAACGTTATTTTACTAGGTTTAGTCTTTCGAGTGTCAACATGATGGAGTATCACCTTCAAAAATTTAATTGATCATACTGACCTCGGAACATATTTCAATGGGGCATTTATTTTATAGATCTCTGCTTGATGAACTGCTAACTTTGAGACATAGTGGGACACAATAATCGATTTAACAACAAATGTAAATAAACACACACACATAAAAACATATTAGGTGCAAGAATGACTGTGTGGTTGCAACGTTTGTTTTCCAACCACCTGGTTCCACGTTCTGCAGCCCTAGACCAACCATAGACTTGTGACTGAATTTGGTAGATGGAAACTGCAGTGTTTTCCATCAGAAAATAACCGAAAAACATGTTTATAAAGAATAATTGTTTGTTTCATACGCCGCGTATGCCGATTCTTGCCATAAGAAAGGAACAAACGATACAATGTGGTTGTAGGTCATAACACCCGGGCAACACCGGGTTGCATTGCTAGTGTGTGTCTGTGAGTGTGCATGTATGTATGTATGTATATATGTATATGTGTAGAGAAATAAATATCATATATATATGAATGTGTTTGTGTATGTGCGTGTGTGTGTATGTATATATGTACGTATGGAGAAATACATATACATAACTTTCAAAGTCTGGCACGAATCCAATAATTTCGGGAGAGAGGTAAGTTCATTACATCGACGTTGGTGTTTAAATGGTACTTATTTTATCAACTCCGCAAGGATGATAGGCAAAGTCGACATCGGTGGAATTTGAACGCGAAACATACAGACGAACGTCGAAATAAATATATATTAAATATGCATTGTAATATGTGGACATACATTATATTGATGTCTGTGTATATAAATACACATACATACACAGACATATATGTGTGCGTATGTATCAACTTTCGTAAAATGCTTTGTTTCAGTAATGTGTTTGATAGACCAAAATATAATCGGTAATTTAATAACGAAAATCTTTAATTAGGTATTACTATTTGTAAAGGACTTAACAAGAGTTCGAATGCATCACGCCATTATGGATCAATCATAAGATACAAGTGACTAATTAGAAGGCAGATTTTTACCATTGTAGCAGTACCATTTTTAGTTTGTACTTTTAGTTAGCTTTTCTCTTTTTACCTTTTATATACCGATTCGAGTGTTCTGTGCGAAAATCTTTAAGTAGTGTAATATTTCACTACTGGACAAAAGTATTAATCTAATTGTCTGAGAAATCCTACTGCGATATTATTTTCCTTTCTTATTTTCTCCTTTTTTTTTTTTGCCGTTATATTTGATTAAGAACTATGAAAATAGATTCACTAAAAGTGATTTAGATTTTACCTGAATGCATAATATCATTTCACTTTTTGGACAAATAATTATTTAGTTCGCAAAAAACCTGTTCTCACTACACACACACACATGTGTATGTGTATATCTATATCTATATATATATATAATATATATATATATATATATATATATATATATATATATATATATATATATATAATATATATATATATATATATATGTATATATATATATGTATGTATGTATGTATATATATGTATATATATATATATATATATATAATATATATATATATATATATATATTTATATTATATATATTTATATATATGTATGAATATAAATATATGACATATATGGGTACAGCACGTCACCAACTGTATACAACATGGAATACGAAAACAAATGCAAATAACGAGAGAAAAATTGGAAAACAAGATAAGTAATACAAAGAATACAAAGACCGACCCTTCACCAGTTGTCTGCTGTCTGTCTACTCCCCATTTCGAGCGATAAACGACAACTTTTGGATTTATAGAGGCTCAAAGTTAGAAACATAAACAGGACAGTGAAGACATACAGGGAAACCAAGCGAAAACAAACATTGAGGATCGTTAGACCTGAACGAGGGGAAAATAGTGAACGCTGAGAGAAATATTTTCTTTGAAAAGAGATCAGATAGAAGAAAGAGATATGAGACGTCCAGTCCTTAGAAGGTCCATGCAGGAAAGAAAGATGGTCACGTGTGAGCAACGAGAGAGAGAAAAAGAGAGAGACAGACAGAAAGAAAACGGTGAAAGGGAGAAAAAGGGAATTAGAGAGGATGAGGTCAAAACAGCATAGAGTATATGTATATATGTATGTATATATATATATATATATATTTATATCCTTTTATATATTTATATATTTATATATTTCTTTATATTTTTATGTATTTATTATTCTAGATGTTATGTTAAAATATATATTTTTTTAGTCACTAAAGTATTAATCATTAACTTTTAACCACGATGGATTGTATTTGTACATTTTTGTTATATTTTTCTCATAAGCTTGTATTGATGAGTTGTGTTTCATCTTCCATGTATATTCTATGTGAAAGAAAAAGCATGACATGTTACGTGGATGAACTTATATTTGTTTGTTCTGCAACCATAGTTTAATATATATATATATATGTGTGTGTGTGTGTGTAAGAGGAATAACCAAATAACCACCAAGGTTAGCGTCTTCTTCTAGCATATTAGGAATCCACCTTGGTGTTTATTCTCTTTATATATGTAAGTAATATAGTTTCTTAATCTTCGGATTTTTTAAGTATGCTAGGCCACTGGTTTAAATTGATATTAATTAATTAATATTAATTTAATTTCTACCCACATTATTTAACTTTTAAATAACCATGTTCTCTAAACGTAAATTCGCTGCCGAAATGAAGACAGATAACATGTTAAGTCTTCTGCTCCGAAATTTAAATTTTGAATTTGTTTTGAATTATAGAATTAGACCTCACTTAAAATCATCTTTTGGCTTTCGAATACAACCTTTTCTTTCTCTTTCTATATTTTTGTTAAGTTATATTTTCTTGTTTTGGTCCAGAGTTTTCCAATTTCTTTTTGCTTGTATCAAGGAATGGAAGAAAGCATTAAAAAAATTTTAATTCATAGAGTCGAACAAAATATTAATTCTATTTTTCCCATTTCCCTAAATACTAACAAGAGATTCGAGAGAGATTTGGCTGATATTTCTAGCACATAGATTTATTTATACATAGATATACTCTCTTTCTCTCTCTCTTTTACTCTTTTACTTGTTTCAGTCATTTGACTGCGGCCATGCTGGAGCACCGCCTTTAGTCGAGCAACTCGACCCCGGGACTTATTCTTTTGTAAGCCCAGTACTTATTCTATCGGTCTCTTTTGCCGAACCGCTAAGTAACGGGGACATAAACACACCAGCATCGGTTGTCAAGCAATGCTAGGGGGACAAATACAGACACGCAAACACACAAACATATATATATATATATATATATATATATATACGTATATACGACGGGCTTCTTTTCAGTTTCCGTCTGCCA
The DNA here is from genome assembly GCF_006345805.1 of Octopus sinensis. Classification (NCBI taxonomy): domain Eukaryota; kingdom Metazoa; phylum Mollusca; class Cephalopoda; order Octopoda; family Octopodidae; genus Octopus; species Octopus sinensis. The sequence goes on from NC_042997.1 coordinate 38,278,677, forward strand.
AATCCACTCACAAGGCTTTGGTCGGCCCGAGGCTATAGTAGAAGACACTTGCCCAAGGTGCCACGCAGTGGGATTGAACCCGGAACCATGTGGTTGGTAAACAAGCTACTTACCACACAGCCACTTCGTGTGTTATTTAGTGTGTGTGTGTGTGTGTGTGTAATTTACATATTTATGTATATGTATATAATGTATATATAAATGCTTAAAACATATATTATACATGCATACGCTTATAGATATATAATCTTAATATGTAAGTATATATATGCATATATATATATATATAGTAATATTTATGTATGTATGTATGTATGTATGTATGTATGTATGTATGTATTCTGAGTCATTGTTGAGACGCCAATCAATGTAATTTTTAGGTACACTCCTATATATGAGAAATTATTTCGAACAAGAACTTCATCACATACATTTTTTCATATTAGTAAAAGCAGACTGACTGTAAATGTTCTACCAATGTCACTTGACGACCACTGAACAATATACATTGCCCAGAAATACTTCTCACACGCTGACAAGGACTCATAAAGCAGAATCTACTACGGAGCTGTCATTATCGAATAAAGTTTTAATATCTTAACTACAGATTTATGATATAGTGGCACGCTCGCAAAAGGCATGCACACACAAACGTACACGCAATCATGCACGGACATATTCACGTACATATATAGGCATACATAAATACGTACTGGAGAAGAAATGAGACAGATCTGAGTATATGTACAATACTTTATTTGTCAGTGATTTATCACATTTGAACGAAAATACATATATATGTGCGAGTATTTGCATGTATATACTCTCTCTCTTTCTCTCTCTCTGTCTCTCTGTCTCTCTCTCTCTCTCTCTCTCTATATATATATATAATATATATTATATATAGACACACACACACACATATATATATATATATATTATATTATATATATATATATACATATACATATAAATATATATATACATACATATACAATATGTATATATATATATATATTATATATATATATATATATATATGCATGTAGATATATATTATATATATATATATATATAAGAAGAGAGTGCACATATAGACATAAAAATATGCAAACTACTTACAACATACTTACAGTGGTATACTACCTACATGAATGTGTGTATATGTGCGTGTAGTGTGTGTGTGTTTGTGTGTTTGTGTGCGTGTGCGTGTGTGTATGTTTGTGTGTGTATGTGTATGTGTGTATGTGTGTGTGTGTTGTGTGTGTGTGGTGTGTGTGTGTGTGTGTGTGTGTGTGTGTGTGTGAACTGTATTTTGATTTTCTGTTTCTGTTATTTCTTAAAATCCTGCTCATGATAGAAATATTGAGAAAAAAAATTGTGTTAGGACAGTCTCATGAGAATTTTATTAGTACTGCGGGTAGAAGAATCATAGTTGTTCAGTAATTGCTAGAAATACTCAGGACGCCTTCTGCATGGAAACGTAAGAATACGTTTGAGCAACGAGAGAAAATAATGGAGAAAGATCGAGAGAGGCAGAGAGACAGATAGAAACTGGTGAAGGCGAGGAAAAAGGCATATATATATATATACAGATATCGGACGGGTATGTTTGATTCTTAGTATTTTCAAATCTAAATCAGACGAAATCTCTGAGCTGATGAAGGAAAAGTGGCGTTTTACCCACAAATCCAGAAACAGACTGTCCTCGGGTATCGTATATGGATGTGATCTTTCATTGTTTTTTTCCCTTATACCTATGTGAGTTATTTTCTGAGTATGCATTGTCTGGAGACTTTTATTTGCAGTTGAAGAGAAATAGCCAAATTTTGGCTGCTATTTCTGAAAAGTTCGGTGTGTGGTAAAGTGAATTTTTTCACTTTGCCATATATTTTTATAAATATATATATATATATATATATATGTGTGTGTGTATGTATAAATTTAATTAGAGATAAAACCAATATTAGGCCAATCAAACAGTGAAAAACATAAACCAAAACATAAAAATAAATATAATTAATATAATATACAAAAAATATAAAATTTTAAATTTAAATTATTAAATTTAAAATTTTTTATATTTATAAATTTTTATATTTTTTTACATATATATGTCTCTGTCGCTCTGTCTCTCTCTCTCCATATTTCTCCATTATTTTCTCTCGTTGCTCACACGTTACTATCGTCCATCTTCTTTTCCTCACGTGATCATCTTTCTCTCTCTCTCTCCCTCTCTCTCTCTCTCTCTCTATATATATTATATATATAGATATATATATTATAATATATATATGTATATATATATATATATATATATATATATATATATAAGCGATAATGGTGTCATTGAGACCCAAAGGTGTCAGGTAATGTTGAATAAGTACTATAGACAGACCATAGTTAAGTTCCAGCTTTGGTAATATTGCGAATAAAGGGTTCAGCGTTGGTTCTATGTCAGCGTGTGTATATAAAAATTCTTATATACACACACACACACACACACACACACACACACATATATATAGGTGTGTGTGTGTGTGTGTGTACGGATATATATATATATATATACATGTATATACCGTAAATCCTCGAGTATAGTCCGCCCTTCAGTATAATACGCAGGGGATTTTTAGGGGGCTGTACCTCTGAAAAACCTAAACCTTGTGTTTAATACGCACCCCTTCTCTAACTTGAGTCGTGCGTAATTAAGGCAGCAGCACCTAGTCGAACAAGCACTTCCGTACAAACACTACAATAACGGTGACGTTCTTAACTGTTATAGGTGTATGTAAATATGTTTGCAAATTGTGTTTGTTACATGTTATTCTGTGTTCTGAATACTTTTATTTTAATAAATGTTGCTTACTGCAAGTTATGGATGATTCTTTTATGACTTCATTGCTTTCAGGCTTAGCTGAAGGTATTTCCGCGCCCGTCATCACAAAATGCATCTGAATAAACATTGCCGGACAACAAATAGAGACTCGGACATAGCTTAGAAAATATTTTTCATTTTTAACCTCGTATATAGTACGTACTAGGGATTTTGACCTTTAAATTTTGGGGAAAAAATGTGGATTGTACTCGAGGATTTATGGTATATACTAACTCACAAGGTACTTGAAACATATGTATACCATTCTGCCTAAATTATGAATCTACAGATGCAATATCCCTGCATATCTCACGTCTCTTTTCATTCCTCCACTTCACTCTCTATTTCATATCTTATCTAAAATAACTGTTGCTTGACCATTCTCTCACAGCGTCTCCGATGAAGGGATATATAAATTATCCCGTAAACAGCTGTAAGACCTATTTATAAATGATCCAAAATCTTTCACAGCGTTGGATTTTTACCTCATTCTGAACATCTTCTTATGTATACGTATATATATATACATGTATATAATAATATATATATATATATATATATATATATATATATATATATATATATATATATATATATATATATATATATTATATATATTATATATATAAGTTGAGCAAAAATTTAGATTCAAATGAATATGGTACTTAATTTAGATGCACAAGAATTCCGCATGGTGTTATCCATAAAAATCCGTGGGGTGATTATAATCAAAATAAGCAACAAGAATGACTCCGGTAATTTGGTACGATCGTTTCGTACTACATCATTTTATTAAATGTTGTAAGTATTACAACAGTTTTGAAATGCTGAGCACTCATCAGCCAATTATAGAGGTTTTCCATTGATACAAACATTTTCATATCAAGTGGCAACATTATAGAGAAGGTAGATACATAGACAAAGATGTGGATTTAAATTTTAAGAACATTTGAGGTAGTTGAGCCCATCAACTGACTGACTGACTAAGATTCAGCTGTTCCAGACTACTGTAAGGTTCTGAGAGGGAAGAACAAATGAAAGGTGACAATAAAGATTCTCTAATTATAGAAATGGGGTAAAGGGGATATCAGAGCTCCATATAAGGAATTCCTTATTCTTGTTGCTTATTTTGAGTATATATATATATATATATATATATATATATCAATTTACACACTACAGAAGCCCCAACGCAAATTTGGCAGTACGTATAATATTACTGCTAGATAGCACAGGCTTAAATCTGAAGGTGGACGATCTTTATTCTGTACTCTACTATGTCTTAGCATAATGTAACCTAACTAATATTGACAAAAAGAAAAAAAAACGGTAGAAATCGCTTTTTACATCAGAGTGCTTTCGCGTATCAAAGGGTGGAGAAAGTGTAACCTTGAGTACTCACTAAAAGACATCCCTATACCAACCAAGAAAGAATACTTAAAACAACGATCAACCAACTGGAGCTATTTCATAGTAAGAATGCCATGGAAATAATTCTTCTTTGATGAGATCAACACGCAGGATCACCAGCGTCAATAGACTTTGAATTACAACGCCTTTTTGATACACTGGGTGGTTACTTCTACCTCGCAAGCCACGACAGGCAGAAAGGATGCACTGAAAAGCGAGAATTTGAGTTTAAAGACAAGATCTCATAATGCAGATAAACGGTCCCATAACCAAATATCTGCAAACCTGGAGCACTACGCTGCGTGGAAACAATTGTAGAAATTTCAAATAAATGTTCCCCTGTGCTCCTTGTTGACTCCAACTCATTCAATTATCCGTTCACACATTACAGAAGCCCCAACGAAAATCTGGCAGTACCTATAATACTACTGCTGGATAGCAGCGGGTGAAATCTGAAGGTGGACGAGCTTTATATTGTATTCTACTACGTTCTTAACACAATTTAACTTAAATATATTATATATATTCATACATACATATATATATATAATATATATATATATATATTATATATATTATATATATATATATATATATATATATATATGATAGATTGCCGTTAATTCATTCTTTCTTGCCTGTTTGTGTTTGCCTTTCAAATGCTGTGCCTTTACTGTGATCTCCCTTTTAGTAGAAGAAATAGCTATAATCTCTTTGACTGCTACTTCTAAATTTGGTGTGTGGTAAGGCAATTCGTTGCTAAACCCTTAATTGCTTAGTATTACTTATATATATATATATATATGAATAAATAAATAAATGGAGTTGAACGAAGATGTTAACAAATTTTAACGAATTTTCCATGTTGAATGTAAACATAGGATAATTCATTCACCTATCGAAATATATATATATATAATATATATATATATTATATATATATATATGTATGTATTTATGTATATGTATATGTGTATATGTTTGTAACTGTGTTTGTCACACGCACACGCATACCTCTTGAGAACCGATGTCGGTGTGTTTGCGTCCCCGTGACTTAGAGGTTCGGCAAAAGTGACCGATAGATTAATTACTAGGTTTTTTTAAAGAAAATAATAAGTCCTGGGGTCGGTTTGTCAGACAAAAAAAAAACTTTCAAGGCAGTGCTCCAAGCATGGCCGCAGTCAACTAACTGAAACAATTAAAAGAATGAATAATTAAATACGAATTTATAAGTTGTTAATTGATGTAATAACTCAGTACGTGGTTCCCTTTTCGTAAGCTCAAAAACCCAAACATTTTTGTGAAGTGTTGCTGTCTTTAGAGGTAGTGGTTCTTTCAGCAAACAACAAAACATATCCGGAATCGTATTGCCAAAAAGGAGACATTCACTCCCCTATATTCCCTTGGTAGCTACTTTTAATGAATTCAAATTTCAGACGTATCTCTTCCTTTTTTTGTATTTACCGGAAGTATTCATTTGAATGACTGGTTTCATCACTTTTTTACCATTTACTTGTTTCAGCCATTGCACTGCTGGTATGCCGGGACACCGCCTTGAAGTGTTTAGTCGAACGTATCGACCCCCAGTACTCATTCTTAAGCCCGGTACTTAATCTATCGGTCTCTTTTGGGCAAACCGTCTAGTCACAGGGAAGTAAACAAACCACCACCGAATATCAAGCAGTGGTGAGAGACAAACACAAAGACATGCACACCTAAATACATAATTTTGTTTTGTGAGTGTGTGTGTGTGTCTGTCTGTGTGTGTGTGTGTGTCTGTCTGTGTGTGTGTGTGTGTGTATGTGTGGTTGTGTGTGTGTGTGTGTATGTCAATTTTATTTCAGTCTACCATATCCACTCACAAGGCTTTGGTCGGCTGGGGGTTTTAGAAAACACTTGTCCAAGGTCCCATGCTGTGGGACTGAACCCGAAACAACGTGAATGAGAAGCAAGCTTCTTATCATACAACCATGCCTGCGCCAGACCGTTAATTCTATTTGATTAATTAAAACGTGTATCAAATATTTTCGCCAGTACTTTACTGTTACCTTTTTTTATACATTAAATCTCCGTAAATATTCCCTCTATGCTATTTTTACAATCTATTACGCAACTGAACGTTCATTCATGAAATCTTCTACACCCCTCTAATCATTCGGAAACCACGGAGTCATGGTTAGACTATTATTTGCTAATAAGGTCGCATAAGACCTAAACCCACCTAGAATTGTCACTGTGTGACTATTATAAGAGGCACTCATTACAGTATTCCACATTGAATTAATTTGATTAAAGTTTCTGGCTTGTTTCTTCAGCTTGTATTATCAGAAATAATAATTCAGGCAATGATCGTTCACGTCACAAATATTGTAATTTAATTAAACAAAACTCCTCGGCTTATATCAACTATGCAAGTAGTTATACCACTAGTAGCTTTATGTGGAGGCGCAATGGCCCAGTGGTTAGGGCAGCGGACTCGCGGTCATAGGATCGTGGTTTCAATTCCCAGACCGGGCGTTGTGGGTGTTTATTGAGCGAAAACACCTAAAAGCTCCACGAGGCTCCGGCAGGGGCTGGGGTGGCGATCCTTGCTGTACTCTTTCACCACAACTTTCTCTCACTCTTACTTCCTGTTTCTGTTGTACCTGTATTTCAAGGGGCCGGCCTTGTCACTCTCTGTGTCACGCTGAATATCCCCGAGAACTACGTTATGGGTACACGCGTCTGTGGAGTGCTCAGCCACTTACACGTTAATTTCACGAGCAGGCTGTTCCGTTGATTCGGATCAACCGGAACCCGCATCGTCTAAACCGACGGAGTGCTTCCATCCCAGTAGCTTTATAGATTGTGATAAACTTGTTGTTGACCGCTGTAGCAAGTGGTGTCTGATGTATCTCAAATTAAGGTGGGAAGAGTGTAGAACGAACCAAGGTGAAGGCTTATACTTCCATCTTAGCAATCTTGATGTTTCAGCTTCTGAATAACTTTTATTTTCTCTGTATTCCCAGTAGTTTTATTTAATTGCTTCACATGATTCTAATAAAATTTATTCTTTTTTCACTGTAAGTAAATTTCTTATTTGTTAGAATATTGATTATATATATTTCTTTAGGCTCATTTGTTTATTTTATTCTAATATTTGCTTTAATGGTTTTATTTATTGAAACATCACATGATTACCTTCATTAACTAGTACAGGTGGTTTATAGTTAATTTTCACTCCTCCAAACGATAGATGCAGTATATATCTTATACTACTTCTCAATAATTTTTCTTCTAATTTGAATATGCTTCTAGCACCAATGATCTCACATAGAAATGTGTCTTTTAACTGCTAAAACTAAAATACATTGGTTTAATATTTTATCCTTGTATCAACAAAATATTGGAGCTTCACTGCGTCTGCACATCGTACACAGCATTTTTTCATAGCATATAAGAGCGCATTAGCAGTTACCTTTATAAGTGATGAGTTTTTACTAGCAAATATTCATGAGAACAAAGATACATGTATCTCGAATGAGTTAAATACTATGCGTCTTCATCTCAATTTGGTGCAGTTTTCCAGCATTTATCCAGAACAATTCTTTCTCTTACCTTTTTCTCTAACTCACACCCAAGTCTACTGGAAAACTAGTCTTAGAATGTTTGTTTTTGTAACATGTTTCATTTTAATTTTGTTTTCAAATTAATTCATGTCATCACATTAATAATTCAAGAAGCTATCTTTAACTGCATTCAACACCTGTGTTGCTTAAGTAGTAATGCGCCGTACATATACTTTCAATTATGTACAAGTTGATCTAAAGACAGAGAAGTATGTGTTTAGTCATAGCAACGTGCTCGTTTACAGAAACAAGTTTTAGAAATTATATTCGGGAATCCGACGCTCTATACACCCAAGTGTGAATCTAACGACTTGAATTTTATAGTAATAACTCGAAATTGATCAGTTACCAAAACGTATATTTATGAATTGTTTAGGACTGACTTATGAAATATCTCAAGTCACTTATTTTGTAGTTACAAGCTAAACAAATTCGTGCTGTTTATGAATGAGTTTCGTCGTGGAACCAAATCATCTCAGACAGCTCGAAATATCAATGGGGTGTTTGGTGAAGATGTGATGAATGAGCGCACTGTACGTCGATGGTTTGAGAAGTTCTGGTCTGATGACTTTACTTTTGAAGATCAGCCCCGTGGTAGACCTGAGATCAAGGTTGATAATGATGAGCTTGAAACTGTAATAGAAGCGGATACATCTCAACTGTATTGGACCAGCTGAAACAAATCGGCAAGGTAAAGAAGCTGGACAAGTGGGTACCACACGAACTGAACGGGCATCAAATGACAAATCGTCTTGAAACTTTGCTGTTCTTTACTGCCACGGCATAAAAGTGAATCATTTTTGCATCGTAGTGTTACATGTGATGAAAAATGGATTCTTTTCTACAATAGCAAGTGTTCTTCACGGTGGTTGGATAGAGACGAAGTCCCTAAACACAATCCCAAAACAAGTATTCGCCGAAAAAGCTAAAGATGTCTCTTTGGTGACCCAGCGCTGGTGTCATTCCCTACAGTCTCATGAGACCTGGTCAGACAATCACAGCGGATGTATACATCAACCAACTGGGTGAAATGATGAGTGAACTTACAATTAAACGACCGAGATTGGTCAATAGAGACAGGCCAATTCTCTTGCAAGACTATGCTCGACCACTTGTTGTACAAAGAACGCTACTCAAGTTAGAAGAACTGAACTTGGAAGTACTCTGTCGTCTGCCATATTAACCAGACCTTGCACCAACTGACTATCACGTTTTCCAGGCATTAGACAAAATTTTGCAAGGAAAAGGCTTCAAATCTGAAGGAGATGCATCCTTTCATGACCTTTCGTGACCTTTATGGTTTCATAAATTTGGTTTCATAAATTTGCTTTTCGAAATTTGAATTCCGAGTGACTTCATTGAACCCTTTGCAACAACCATTTTTGAAACTTTTTGGAAGCAATTATTTCATTAACTTTTTAATTAAATAAACTTTTTAATTAAATTAAATATATAGTGGTGTCTATACCCTTTACCCACCACTCGCCGTCCATATTTTCCGCATACTTCTGTAATATCCGTACGTACTCCGTGTCTGCTAACACGTACATAATGTTCTCGGACAGACCCTTCACTCCCGTTATATCTACCTTTACTGCTCCGTCCTACGAGTCCAATTCATCGCACAGTTCTTCATTATGCCCATTATACATTATGACATATTTTTCTTTACAGGGCGGAGGTGGGTAATTTTGTGGCTCTTGTGTGTTAGTACATATTTTCTATGTCAGACAGGGCATGAGGAGGATTGGTGTCTGTAGGGAGTGGTTGCGGTAAAGTGGCTGTGGGTAGGGGCCGGGTTGGTATGGGTTGGAGGTCATCCTTTACCACATGTGTCTGCCTCCTTTTTTTTTCTTCTTCCCTGCTATCTCCCAGTTGGTGCTTGTCTCCTCTTCTTCGATGGTGGTACTCTGTAACACCATATATCTTTTTCCTCCACGGACGGTGGATCATCTACCAATTTCTCATTCTCCTTAGCCTTTTCTGGTGGTAGAGGGCACTCCGCTCTAATGTCGCCTGAAAGGCCACATTTACAGCATCTCGGAATTCTTCCTCCGACTCTAACTTTCAACGTTGTGTCTCTTACTGTGATGTTCTCTATCATCTTTTGTATATCTTCATCCGCCACTTGTACCAACATATCAAGTGTTTCTACCCGCCAGTTCCTATGCGGTTTTCTGGTAGCCTGTAGGCCCACCACCTTCTCCTCCTTACCTAGCAGTATGGCAGCCACCAGCCAGGCTACATTGACCTCCAGGGTTATTTCCTCTACCCTAACCCTGGAAGGTAAAGGGGCAGAAGAAATACTTCATTAGTTTTCAGCGGTGTTGCTGATTGCAGCCTCGCGATAGCTACCCCCAAAATGGCACCTCCACCGTTCCAAATTCTCTACTTCTGGCAAGGTAGGTAATTCTTTGCCCGGTTTGAGCGCCTTTTCCACCTGAACTGTTGACATAATTTCAATCTTTCCGGCTGCTATCGAAAATGTTCTATAAATGATGATTTTCTCGATTTCTTTTCTTTTCACACTTATTTGGGGTGAAAAGGGAACATCTTCACGTCGTTCCTCTCCCTTTTAAGTATTTCCTTGAACTTGCTCAGCCCTTTCAGGTTTGTTTGATCAATTTCTTCTTCCCTCACCCCCGCTGCATAATTCTTCTTTTCAATAACCTTATTGACTAATTCCGACGGCGACGACATATGCTCCGAGGAAGGGCAGCCCTCAACACTCCAGATAGAACAATTCAATTCTTCGCAACTTCTTGTTCGACGTCCCTCCATCACAAGAAGAAAAACGTCGCCAAAAAAGAAAAAAAAATCACGCACAGCCAAAAAACACGTCTATTTCGTAGAAATACAACAAACCGAATGAACTCTGGATAACCGGAAGCAAGCTTCTTTAGTTTATGAAATTGGTCATAAAGGTCTTACATAGAGGGGGCAGCACAAGGTGAGGACAAGAAAAAATGAATGGAAATGAAATTATGCAATGAAAGATGAAATTGAATCGCTCGGCCCCACCTCCGGTTGACTTCATTGATCCCTTGCAACTCTCTTACTCCTGTTGTGTCCACTTTAATTGCAGTATACCATGTTTCTATTTCTTCATATAGTTCTTCAATAAGCCTGTTGTATAATAGAATGTATTTTCTTTCTCAGGGCAAGGTGGGGGGCTTTGGGGCTCCTGTGTTTTTATGTTTGTCTTCGTGTTAGTCGGAGTGTGGAGAGTGTTGGTGTCCGCAGGGAGTGGTCGGGGTAGTGTGTGTGTGGGTGAGGGCTGGGTGGGTGTGGTTGGGGGTCATTTTTACCCATGTGTGACTTTTTCTCCTCTTCCTGCTTTTTTCTCCACCATTTCCCACCTGGTATTTCATTCTTCCTTCTCGATACTGGTGCCTGTCTTCTTCTGTGGCACCTCCTCGTTACTTACTTCTTCCTCCATGGCCTGTAGAGAACTTACCACTCTTTTACCCTCCTCAGCCTTTTCCAGTGCTGAAGGGTATTCATGCTCTAATGTGGCCCATCAGGCCACATTTATAACATCGTAGAATTCTTCCAGTCACTCTAACTTTCAAAGTCGTTTCACCCACTAAGATGGTTTCTACCGTCTTTTCTAGGTCCTCCTCCGTGACTTGCACCAACCATCATTTCCAGGCTTTGACCACTCCAATTCCTTTTGGGTATTCTGATGGCCTGCAGGGCCATCAACTTCTCCTCCATCCCCAGCTGCACGGCAGTCACCAGCCAGGCTACATTTACTTCCGGTGGTATGTCCTCTACTCGAACCATGGTAGTCCGTCTCCCAAGGTACACGGATAGCAGTACAACCTCATTTATTTTCAACGGTGTAGCCGAGTACAGTTTAGCTGTTGCTATCTAATTAAACTACACCTCCACCGTTCCATATTTTCGACTTCTGGCCAGGTAAGATATCTCTTGTCAGACTGGCCTTAACACCTTTTCCACTTGTGCTGCCGACACCACTTCTATCTTCCTTGTTGTCACCGCATACGTTCTGTAGACGATTGTTCACTCTACCGTATCTTTTAACAGATCTTTGTGAGGTGGGGGGAACCTTCATATTGTCCATCTCCCTTTCAAGCATTTCCTTGAACTTGCTTAACTCCTCCAGACTTACGTCTTCAATTCTTCCCGTTGCCACTGCTGCGTAATTGTTAGTGTCCATTTGCTTGTCAATCTTCTCCAAACACTTTGCCAAGTCCTCCTCAGACGCGACTCAAATTCTGAATAAGACTTATACATTTTTCACAACTCTTCACACGACGCCTCTCCATCACACAAAAGGAAAAACTTTGCACAGCCAAAAAAATCCGCACAGCAAAAAAAAAGGTCTACTTCGTACAAATAAAACAAACCAAATGAACTCTGGCTAACTGGAAGCAAGCTTCTTAACACACAGCCACGACTGACATATGTATGTGAAAGTGTGTATGTGCATAGGGGTACACTGCCTATTGTTTTGTATATCTTTGTATAATATTTCAATAATTTCATATTAAAATTTACTGGACTCCTTTGAATTATTTGATTATTATTTTACTATGGAGCTATGATGTATTCGAGAGGTGAGTTGGCGGCGCTTCATTAACTTGGTATGGAATCTTCTTTTATTCTTTGATATAAAATCTGCTGTCAAAACGTTCTTGATTATTGAAGGGCAGAAGTTTTTAAATGATGCTGCGGTCAATTTTCTTTAATTCAGGTACACATCTCTGTTTGCTATACGAATCTTATTACTAATTGCGTCTTGCTAACGCTTGTTATGGAAATGGTGCTGCGTGTAACATATCTTTTATTTCTGTGAGTCATTTAACTGAGGCCATACCGACTTGAAGAGTTTTAATCGATCGAATAGAATGGTATCGAATTAAACGTGGTACTCAAACTATCGGTATATTTTGCCAAACCGCCAGTTACTGGGACCTAAACTAACACACACACACATACACAAACACCTATCTATCTAATACATATATATATATGCATACATATATATATAGATATATATACATATTATATATATATATATATATATATATACCATATAATATATATATATACTATATATATATGTATATATATATATATAGATATATATATATTATATATATATATATATATATATATATATATATATATATATATAGTATATATATACATATTATATATATAATATATATATATATATATATATAAACGGGCTTTCTTCAGTTTCCGTCTACTAAATCAAATCACAATGCTTCGGTCAAACTGCGGCTATAGTAGAAGACACTTACCTAAGGTACCACACAGTAAGACTAAACCCGGAATCATGTGGTTCAGAAACAAGCGTTTTTTACGCCAAAGCACACCTACGTTTATATTGATATATAGATATATAAATATTTGCAAAATTGTTGTTACTATGCGGTCCACAGAATATTAATTTCTTGTTTATGTCATTTCATATGTCATCGATAGTTTTCCGTCTAGAGTATATCAGATTATATTTAATTCAATAAACAAATATGATGCTTGAAAGGTAATTTCGTTTGTTTGCTTCTTCATTTTAAATTTCTTTCAACACGTGGTTTGAGTAATATAAGTTACACATTACACAATCCATGCATGTGTTCACGCTGTCATATCGTATTTCCAGAAAAGTTAGTGATTGCTTCGTGGCAGTTCGGACCAACCCCGAATGAAAAACAGTTAATTACAAGAATGAAGCATCCTCCAAAACTGATATCCTGTTAATGAAAGATATTCAGATACCTTGAATAAAAGAAGACAGCTGTGCTGATTGCATTTATTTAGGCAGAAACACGTATCAACATTTGCCGCTTGACTCCTGATAATTAAGCTCTCTCTAAAAGCACAAGGATTTGGCAGGAAAATGTTCTAAGTAATGCAAGCTGAAATCCAGAAGCAATGTATCGGGTAGTTAGGGGTAAATGCTGGTGGCGACGGCACACTATATATGTTACAATTTCTGTTCTTGTGTATATAAATTGCTCTACGGGTTATAAACAAAGGCTGGTAGCTGCAGGTAAAAGAGTTAATAAACTCGGATATTAAATGCCGAAGCACAGCAGGTTCTTTACTCCTCTACAGCAAGTCATTTGAGAGAGCAGTCTTGTCAAACGTTTTCTCCAGCTTTCGCAGATTGTTTAAAAGTAATCTATAACATAAAGTGCTCTCAACATATAAACAGATAGAATTACAAAGTACAAGATAAAAAGATAAAAATAAATTATTCCATACATTTTCCCTAGAACAGGTGAAGTAATAACACCTAATGTACGCATACATTTATATATATATATATATAACTTTATAAGTGCTAATCAGGTAGGGTTAGTGTTAGGGCTAAAGTTCGGGACAGTTAATGACTATGGCATGAAAAATAGTACTACAATGACTTTTTCCTGTCAATCTGGTTAATCGTACTTTTAGAATTATTTTAAGGCATCATTATTTCCATTACCTAAGTTTTGCAAGAATTGTATACCTCATTGTTATGCCGTGAGAAACTCCCATATTTTGAAGTCAGGACCAAGATATGAAAACAATAGTGTGAGAATTTCTTATTACCTTTTACTAATATTCACAGTTTAGAAGAATATATAAATGCTTATCATTGCATATAGAATTGTATCTGGAATCGAGAAGAGAACAAGGAACATCATGTCCAAACTTCTAATAGTCATCGCATCTGCTCTACTTGCTGTCATTAGATCAGTAACTGCCTTGCACCCGCCATTTGTTCCTCACACAACTTGTAAGAAGTTTTTACAATTTCATTTATAATTTTATGTTCTTCCTTTACGTACGTAAAACTATAAAAATATGCTTTCTGTGAATTTAAAGGAAATTATACATGAGTGTCATTTGGAAAGTAAGGTAAGACGAATACATTTTTTTTCTTTTGCAACTTCAAGTCGCTGGCGCTTTATTGCGAGAGGAAAAATAAGATAAAAATGCAACTGAATCGAAATATCTCGTCTGAAATATCATATGAATACATATTCACAAAATATAACTATAGGCTATAAACAATATTGCTCACAAAACTGGTAACAACTTCATATTTTATCATTGTTCTGATATTTCATATATAAAAGTACTGCTAACTGGAACGTTCTTACTAAATGACTAACACTGTAAACTGATCAGAGAAGTTGGATTACACGAAAGACCTAAACCTTAATCCCCTAGATTCCCCCACTTTACCCTAAAACACCATAGACGAAATTTCTCTATGAAAACATTCATTAGGCTTCTTTACTCAAGAAAATTAGGTCTGAGTCGAATTAGAAATTGCCCTAAAGACGGCTTATCCCCATGGTAAAAAAATAACGTTATACTTTCATTTAGAAGAATCTTGGCGTCACCCACTCCCTTTCTAAAAAATCGAATACATCTTCCAATTAAACACTTTTAATTATTTAGTCTCCATATTCTCCATTCTATTAAATAACGCTTAATTTCCGCAAGAAAATTTGTGCCCCCATTCTCGGTCGGACGTCGACATCATCTTAACAGCTAAAAAACACTCCAGTCTTTTCAAAACACATGCTGGTTACGAAATTCCAGCATCAACTACTTTAGGGCCCCTATGTGTTCCTCGAACGCTGACTAAGTCACTGATAAATCTCTTTCTTCTATTACAAATAAATTAGCACTTTCTCTGCCTTTCTGGGGTATTTATACAGGTATGATTATCTTCTTGTAGACGGGAGGACATCGACTGAACGTATCCGAAAAAGACCTTTACAAGTTCTTTAAAACTTGAACATAGTACTAGAGAACCTAACTTCTTGGATGTGACTTTCGACTTAGTTTCCGGTGGTGTATATTTCGTTTGTCACTGTTATTTATGACAACCCTAACCCTAAAAACTTAGGCCTAACCCTAATACCCTAACCCTAAACCTTAAAGCTAAAACCAGTAGAAACGCACGAACGATGTCATAAATAACAGTGACAAACGAAAGATGTACCGCCGATAGTTGTTGTTTACAAACAACGGCAGTAATTTTATTCAGCTGAATACACGTCATTGATTGGTTGAAATTACCGAAATAGGACAACTTTAACATGAAATAACTTCGTAAATATAAGTTTTTCTCAAAAATGCTAAGAGTAAAAGATGTTTTATATGACGCATTCTACCAGTGTCCGAAGTTTGAAAGTGTTTAGTTACAAAAAATTATTTTTTTTAATCTGTCGGTCAAAAGGTAAAGATCCGAAAATCCCTCTTGTTCGTTCAGTTCAAGTAATTTTCAGAAGTTGATTAACTTGAATATAAACTCTTATGATTTAACTAATATTATATAATGATTATATAGATAAAATATAGCTGCAGCTGAGTTTAAACAAGATTAAGTATGATGAAACAAATGGCAGGTAACATAAAGATTATCACTGAACTCGGATTAGAAAAAATCCTATCAGAAAGAAATATCGGACTGTTTGTTAACAGAAATGTTTGAATGGAGCTTGACAGAAGATAAAAACCTAACAGAAACCTTAGTAAAATATACGTATTAAAAACCAGGAATACGACGGAAATATTTATCCCCAAGTACACTTACATATAATACTAAAAAGAAAAGAGATTGCTATTGCTTTCGTTTCTTTTCTTTTCCTCATAGACTACAGCACACAAAGGCGTTTTCGTTAAGAATAGGGAAAAAAAATCTTTTTTTTTTCTTTGCTACGCAAATGCAATATAGTTTGAAGCTGAGTCGGCATAGATCTATTATTGCACCAGATCTATTATTATGCTTGAACAATTACCAGAATGTAGAAGCGATGACTTAGCTTTGTTTCATATATCAGTTGTTAATAAAAATCAAAAGATGCCGTAACGTTATAGCAATGGTAAATTTAGATTGCCAAGAATCACTAAGAAACTACACGACTACGTTGAAGTTGTTCGAAAAAAATCATTATAGTGTTGGGCTAATTATTCCACCTTGAAATTGACAACGCAAAGTTTGCTTACGTTTTCTTTAATGATACGTTGTAAGACAGCGAACAAATCTTTATATATAAAAGTGAAGTTGTGTGCTGTCTGTCTCCTATGATTTAGATTCCTAACTACTCCCACATTTTGCGGTGCAGTGTAACCAAAAGCGGGTATCTTATAGTCGTGATTCATATCGAGCCCTTCTGGGTATTAGCGCGCGTCTACGATGAATCTACGATTATACTTTACCATCATTTTTTTCCATTTTAATGCATTTTTTCGCTATTATATAAGGGAAGTAACTCTCTAAAAATGTCTACGATGAGTCAACGATTTAAAAAAAAAACTTACCATCATTTTTTTTCCATTTTTAATGCATTGTTTTGCTATTTTTTGGCTATAACTCTCTAAAAATGCTTATATAGTTATTTCCCTTACAAACCCGAGCAACGCCGGCGATACTGCTAGTTATATCTATTTTGAACTGTTGCGTTAGTTAAAATGCAAAATTGTTTCCACTTTGTCATTGGATACGCCACTAATAACGAACTTACCCGAGAAGGATAATTCTGTAATGAGAGTAAATCAAGTGACGCGCACATGTCTTACTATAACAAACTAGCATGTCTGAATATAACATACATTTTATATTAATATAACCTACTAACATATCTTAATATAACATACTAGTATGTTATATTAAAAGTTGAAGAACGTTGTAGTGTGTATATTAATGTACTATATTATAGTATGTTATATTAAGATGCACCTGCAGCTCAAAGAGACAACAAAAGCCTCGAATCTTATTATATGCAAATGTGAGAGCTGCTTTCAGCCCTTGAACATGTGAGACGAAATAATGTTACGACGCTAATCGGTAATATTTCCATATATTGCTGACAATTATCAACCCATAAATTTATTATTTGCTTTATTGCAACGCATGAATGGAAAAAGACTATTCTTCCATCGGTACGCTGGAAAAGCGGATCTTTTCCCTTTGAACGGCAGATCGAGAAATGAATTTTTTGTAACTAAGCACTTTCAATCTTCGGACACTGGTAGTGCAGCGTTGTATTGCTTAATTTTGTTTTGGAAGTGCTTGGAATCTTGGTCAATTGATGACAAAAGTCCCTTTAATGACACTGGAGGTTAGGGGATTGCTGGGAGTTTAACCTTTCCACCACTGCAGGTGTCTTTCCATGCCACTTCCTTGGTTTACTATGTATGCACTCAGTTGTCCCTAAACCAATGGAATCTCTAGTACCATCTGCATAATGAACTGCAGGATCATAATTGAAAGCTGCTTCATAGAAGTTGCTTCTCCGAGCAGTTGCAACTGCTCTTCGTTATGTAGTGGAGTTTCTACTTCTTGTCAGCCGCGCATACCTTTGTTAATCACTTTGAGATACTCTGGCTTTTGTAGTGCACACTCTGTTCGTTTCTTGGCGTGCTTACCTTTCTGCAGCTGTCTCTCTTTCCCTGGACAGAGATATTCTTTTGGCTGACCTTGACATTGTAGATAAATTTGACACTTACCTTGTAGGAATGGTTATATACGTATACAGAAATACACGGTTGCAGAAGATAGTAAACAAGGAAAATAACTTGGTAACGGAAATTATGTATCCTAATACGACGGGCAGAAAGTAAATAAGAATAAATGAGAAATTTTTACAGAAAATAAAGAATTGTACGGGCTGAAGCGAAATTTGTCGCTCAGAGAACGACAGAGCCAGTATGGAAGAAACGAGAAAAAAGCCGTCAACAACAGAAAAGCACAAAACCGTTGCAAAAGTAAATAAGAAACGTGGAAGCGGTTCAACCGTTAGTCATGGTGTTCGTAAACCGTCCAAGTCTCAGAGGCTTTCATATAGCAATGCTGCGCCCGTTGCTCGCCTCAAGTTGACATCAGCAAAACAGAGGTCCGTTGGAGTGGTCAGTATCCAAAAGAGTTCTCACGTTCCAAGTTCTAAGGTCACATTCGCTTTGGCTGTAAGATTTCAGCTGTTTCCAGATTTAGTGCTACGACTACAGGAAAGGTGGCCTGCCGAGTGTGGCTATCCGTTCAAGTACTGAAAGTAACTTCCGATGTTTAGCCCTCCTTTTATCGGACCTTCCGCCATTGGAGTGAGCAGAGGTAGTTCAGAAACGCCTGCTCAAACATAAGTGTTTGACTGGGTCCCAATTAGTCACTGGATCTTGGGAAGGCAGCTATCACACACTAGCTGCCAACCTGTGAGTCTGGACAAGGAGCTCCCGGTTTCACCTAAACCTGCTCCGTTATCTTTATCTTGTCGCTATTGAACTTTATGAATCTTAGTTTAAGCATGAAAAAGAGAAGCAGGAAATTAAAACGAGCAGTAAAATGAATAAGTGGTGTGGGTTTGACTTGAGTGGATCACGACTTGCCAGGAGGTAACCTATGCAATATAATCTCAAGACTTACATAGGTACGTACGTACATACATACATACATAGATACATACATACATACATACATACATACATACATACATACATACATACATACATACATACATACATACATACATACATATGAGTAGGTACTGAAAAGTTCCTGACTT
>NC_042997.1:38303130-38348130 GCF_006345805.1 Octopus sinensis
TGACCTAGCAGTTCGGCAAAAAGAGACCGATAGAATAAGTACTGGGCTTACAAAGAATAAGTCCCGGGGTCGATTTGCTCGATTAAAGGCGGTGCTCCAGCATGGCCGCTGTCAAATGACTGAAACAAGTAAAAGAGTAAAGAATATGTGTGTGGTGTGTGTGTTAAGTTGAGTTAAGTTAAGTTAATTTTGGGCTCAAAAAGGAAAAAGCAAGGCCTTGTAGGGGGACGTGGAGTTATCTACTGGGTGGTGTTCATGCAAAGAGTTCAGGCCATTTCCGGTCAAGAGAGACTTGTGTGTGTGTGTGTGTGTGTGTGTGTGTGTGTGTGTGTGTGATGGGTTACTTTCAGCTTCCGTCTGCCATATCCACAGACGAGGCTTTTGTCGGCCCAACACTACAGTTGAATTTCGTATAGTTTGGTTATGTAACTCTCTACACTGGAAATACTGATAAGCATTTAAAAGCGCAAAATGTAAGCCACCTTCCTTTCAATCACCACTCTCACTCCCTCCCTCCCTCACTCCTTCTCTCTGTCTTTCCTCTATCTTGCTTTACCGCTCACTTCAAGTATACCCCTTCTGCTTAACACCTTTCATTTTCATATTTCTTTCTAACTCTCCGTTCAGCTGTAGAAAAGTAACACTAACATCAACAGGTATTTGGTGAGAGAGAGAGAGAGAGAGAGAGAGAGACAGACAGACAGACAGACAGACAGATTGAGGTAGAGAGAATGTGTTGAGAGAGAGAGAGAGAGAGAGAGAGAGAGAGGCTGACAGAGTGACTGTGAGACAGACAGACACAGACAGACAGACATACAGACAGACAGACATAGATGGATAGATAGATAGATAGATAAATAGATAGATAGATAGATAGATATGTTTCTTTATTAGCCACACAGGGCTGCACACAGATAGAACAAATTACAAGGTAGAGCTTTTCTTTTGAAGGTATTAAAAAAAAAAAAAAAAAAAAAAAAAAGGGGGGGGGGAGAGGAAAAAAAAATGATCAATAGGGATCGTTATCACAGAAATGTCAATATGAAGTGTAAAGGGGAGGACAGGTGAGGTTTACCCGTGGAAAAAAAGCCTGCGGAAAAGACCACGGTAACCTCGGTCAATGAAGTCACATTTTATATTTCTTTTTTTTTTTTTTTTTTTTTTTTTGCAAATAAGCAACTCTCTGTTTTCGATTTCTGGGTCCATAGGACTATGCTCAAGGTGGCTTCGTCATTCATACGTGCCATTCTTGCTACATTCACCCATCTTTTTTTAAAACATTCGCTAGACAAAACTTGCCTCTCTACTCTCACTTTCCTTTTCAAGTGGTACTTGAAGAAGTTGATGAGAGATTGACCAGAGAGGAAAGTGTTTGTCTCCAATCCTTTCAGACGCGTCCACCAGATACATTCTTTCGCCATAGCCACAAGGATGATGAAAATAGCTCTTCCTTCCCGTTTGAAGGAAGGAGGCGTGACAATATTGACGATAGACTCAGCTGATAAACCGACTCGTCCCAGATAGATAGATAGATAGATAGATAGATAGATATGTAGATAGATAGATAGATAGATAGATAGATAGATAGATAGATAGATAAATAGATAGATAGATAGATAGATAGATATGTAGATAAATAGATAGATAGATAGATAGATAGATATATAGATAGATAGATAGATAGATAGACAGACAAACAGACAGGCAGGCAGACAGACAGACAGACAGACAGACAGACAGATAGATAGATAGATAGATAGATAGATAGATAGATAGATAGATAGATAGATAGATAGATAGATATGTAGATAGACAGACAAACAAACTGACAGGCAGGCAGACAAACAGACAGACAGACAGACAGACAGACAGACAGATAGATAGATAGGTAGGTAGATAGATAGATAGATATGTTTCTTTATTAGCCACACAAGGCTGCACACAGATAGAACAAATTACAAGGTAGAGCTTTTCTTTTGAAGGTTTAAAAAATAAAAAAAATAAAAAATAAAAAAATAAAATAAAAATAAAATAAAAAAGGGGGGGTCGATCAAAAGGGATCGTAAAAGGAGAGAAAGAGGACAAAAAAATGGGGGGGTTAAAAAAAAGGAGGAGAGGAAAAAAATTGATCAATAGGGATCGTTATCACAGAAATGTCAATATGAAGTGTAAAGGGGAGGACAGGTGAGGTTTACCCGTGGAAAGAAAAGCCTACGGAAAAGACCACGGTAACCTCGGTCAATGAAGTCACATTTTATATTTCTTTTTTTTTTTTTTTTTTGCAAATAAGCAACTCTCTGTATTAATTTTTACGGTTCATAGAATCATAGTCAAGGTGGCTTCGTCATTCATACGTGCCATCCTTGCTACATTCACCCATCTTTTTTTAAAACATTCACTAGACAAAACTTGCCTCTCTACTCTCACTTTTTTCTTCAAGTGATACTTGAAGAAGTTGATGAGAGATTGACCAGAGAGGAAAGTGTTTGTCTCTAATCCTTTCAGACGCGTCCACCAGATACATTCTTTCGCCATAGCCACAAGTATGATAAAAATAGCTCTTCCTTCCGTTTGAAGGAAGGAGGCGTGACGATATTAACGATAGACTCGGCTGATAAACCGACACGTCCCACACGTGACAGCAGTCGTTCGACATAAGCCCACAGGTGGGAAATTGCTGGACACTGCACGATTGCGTGCAGAGCGGTTCGTCGCTCTGCCCGCATCTCGGGCAGGTCGGCCCCGTGTTCTCGAGCCATGCCTATAGAGCTTATCCCGACGGGTAGCGCTTCTCGGTAGCACCGCCAGGCCAGGGATCTCTGGAAGTTGTCCATAGGTCCCGGCCGAAAGTCGTTTGAAACAGGCGGGTCAGGTATTCCTCGTCGACGCCCAGGTTTGCACCGAGATCGTCGTCGTACCTCCCCTCCACTAATCCCCTATAGAATGCTTTGGTTGTGTTAAAGTCACTCAAGGTCGACCCGGGACGGCAGAGTTGCTTGAGAGTAACGCGACACTCGCGGTGCCATTCGCCCTTCCTCGGCCTCTTTTTGATCCACGACTGCAGTTCGGTCATGGAGACGAGTTGCGGGAAAGCGTGCCTCACAAACGGCGACCACACCTGTTCACCGTCGTCTACATAGAGCCGGAGATGTCGCAGTCTCAGCGCGTGTCTGTGCATCATCAACCACGGCATGCCCAGCCCTCCTTTTAACGGGTGTTGACAGCAAACGGATCGCCTGACCATCGGGACGCATCCTTTCCACAAGAAGCGGAAGAGAATGCGTTCTAGTTTGGTGATGGTAGGGTTGGGACAAGGTACGACGGTCAGGCGGTAGTAGATGATGGATGCGATGTACGTGTTCGCCACCTCCGCCCGACCTTTCAGGGACAGTTTCCTCTCGGCCCATTGCTGGGCGAGAGTGACCACCCTACTCGTTATCTCGTTCCAGTTCTCCATTTGGAGGTCCGGACCGATAGATAGATACATAGATAGATAGATAGATAGATAGATAGATAGATAGATAGATAGATAGATAGATAGATAGATAGATAGGCAGGCAACATTTCTTTTGTCAATTTCCATATTTTCAATGGCTCTATCTCATATCGTCCAAAACGATAAGTTTTTGCAGCGTTTCTGGGAATGGTTTCCTTCTCTTTGACTGTTATTCGCTATCCATTCCCTTCTTTCAATAAATCTCTGTGTTTATTCCCCATCCCTCCCTCCTCTTCGTCTTCTTGCCTCTAACCGTACTCCTGCGTTTACATTAGCCGAAGAAAACGAACCCTGGACTTATTCCCTGTAAGCATGTTGATTATTCTATCAAGTATTCTGCCGAACCGCTATGTTACGGGGACGCAAACACACGGTCGTGAGGGCACAAACACGAATACACTGCTAGCGGTTATAACAACCGACTAAGGAACCAAATATCCGTATGTACTATAGGTATCCGTTACCCGTGTTACCACCGGGCATTTCTTTTCCCTCTAGCACCATTTATACCATAGATATATTTGTCGGCACTTGCTGGAATTTGGACTTAATTCGCAACTAACTTATTGTCCTTTCCTCCACTCACTTACCTTCCCCCACTTGAATTGGATATTAATAGCCCAACATATTTATTTCATTCTCATCTTATTTCATTCTCAGAAATATTAAATTTCTAAATCTCTCATAGAGGTATGTACGGTGGTGGGGCGATAGAATGGTTGTATACTGTCAATCTAACGTGAACGGGACAGTAGGGGGTTACACCACCGCTGTTAAGCCCTAGGAAGCATCAACGCTTCCTGATGGCTTTGACACATTATTCCTGTATCCTTATATACATTTACGAAGGGCTGCTGGGGGTGTTTGTCTCCCCTTCGTAAATGTATATAAGGATACAGGAATAATGTGTCAAAGCCATCAGGAAGCGTCGATGCTTCTTAGAGCTAAACAGCGGTGGTGTAACCCCCTATTGTCACGTTCACGTTAGATTGAAAGTAACCATTCTATTTCATTCTATATTTATTATATTTTATTATATGTTATTTTTTTAATATTTATTGTAGTCTATGTTCACCTTCTTCCACCATCATTGTATGTATCTGCTTGTTTTTGGTACTATATTGTTTGGGCTTACCAGGAGATATTTGTGAAAATATTATATGTACTATCTAATTTAAGGGTAACGTAATAAACGCACAGCCTGTTGATTGCAATTGTATTTCCTGCACCAACTTTAAGTTAATAATATACCTTTAGTTTATAATTTTAATTATTAGATATGATTAGTATTTCATTCTAATCTTGGGGTAATTGTTATTGCTTTTTAAGTATGTTTAGTAAATTGAATTAAGGTAGCTTTACTCATAGTACTAACTTACCAGTGGACCCAGTATTAATTGTACACATATAGTGCCAATATATTCTTTTAAATTGTTTATATAATGATAAGAACTATCTAACTTTAATGACTGTGTAATGCTCATTAAGTGGAGGCGCAATGGCCCAGTGGTTAGGGCAGTGGACTCGCGGTCATAGGATCGCGGTTTCGATTCCCAGACCGGGCGTTGTGAGTATTTATTGAGCCAAAACACCTAAAGCTCCACCAGGCTCCGGCAGGGGATGGTGGTGATCCCTGCTGTACTCTTTCCCCACAACTTTCTCTCACTCTTACTTCCTGTTTCTGTTGTACCTGTATTTTAAAGGGCCGGCCTTGTCACTCTCTGTGTCACGCTGAATATCCCCGAGAACTACGTTAAGGGTACACGTGTCTGTGGAGTGCTCAGCCACTTACACGTTAATTTCACGAGCAGGCTGTTCCGTTGATTCGGATCAACCGGAACCCTCATCGTCGTAACCGACGGAGTGCTTCCATCCAATGCTCATTAAACATATTTAGTATACTGTAGCAACTTGTGTCTTTTATTATTTGATAATTAACATGCGATTTGATCTTAAATATTAACCGCCTAAGTGTAAGTGGCTTTTTTGAGGGCACTGTAGTGTACTTATCAGAAGGATTTTTCTTGCGTACCTCTATATATCTAATTATTACCACAATTTGATATAATTGAGGTTAAGTCCAAATTTATTTCCTAGTAGCCTTAATGAGTTACTGATTACCTGTACTAGTTGCCTCCACTTAACTATAACCCGAAGCTACTTACTCTTTGACCGTTCCCTCTTGCATGTCATAATGTTAATCTGCAAAAGGATATGAGCGGCCCCGCACCACTTATATCGTTTTCTTCTCTCCCAGACCCTTTAGTTTTTCTCAATTATTTTTATTGATATATCCATTGTAGCGGTTTTAACTTGTGACCTCGGTTCAAATTATAACTGACAAATTGTAGAGACCACTGGACGTAGACCTTCGACATTGTGGACCATAGGTGGGATTCTCGGTAATATTTCTGTGAGTACACTTTCTTAAGAATCTTACTATAATATTTCGGATACATTTTACTTGAGTTTACGTCGTTAGCATAGGCACTGCCATTTGATAATAATGTTAGAAAGTTTTCTTGTATTAGTTTTTTATGTTCGATAACTTTTTTCATATGTTATAAAACATCTTCCCACTTCGATTCAATTGAAACTACACGTAAATAAATTTTAGTATTTCCTAAACCATTTCTAGTTCACTCTTTTACCTACGGACCTCGTAGCTCCTAGATGGTAGATTATATGTTTTTAATATATTTGGCTTCTAGACTTCTAGACCTATAGGCCATGATTTATTCCTTCTTCCCTTTGTTTATATTGTATGCTCTTGTTTTTTTTTTTACTCAGATGAAGCTCCGTGCCTTAATTCGAATATCCAATGAAGGTGAAGAATTTTCGTATTATTTATAGATAGCGTTTGGCAACGAAAGCGGAAATGGCTGTAAGATTTGTTACATCACCTATTTGTAATGTCATGCTTTGTATTAAAATAAGCTATAAATGTGGTATAATCAATGTGTTTGTTAATCTAATATTTTCTCCATATTCTGATTATCTGTATGTAAAAGTGTATATACATACATACCTACATACATGTATATATACATACATATATATATATAAATATTTATATATATATAAATTCATCATGGAAAATAACTTCTTCGCCTTCAACGACAACTTCTACCGACAAAAATCGGGGACTGCGATGGGTACGCGAATGGCCCCCTCCTTTGCCAACCTAGTCATGGGATATCTAGAAATCAGTCTGTATCGTAAGGTTCTAGAAATATATGGCAGCCCTTTCTCCCTCTACATAGAAAACAACTGGAAGAGATACCTAGATGACTGTTTCATTCTTTGGCATGAAAATATAGAGAAACTCAAAGAATTCCAAGGAATTTTAAATGGACTGGACGTAAACATCCAATTCACGATGGAATATAGCCAGCAACAACTCCCGTTCCTCGACATCCTCATTAAGAAATCTAATAATGTAATAGAAACAGATATATACTATAAGCCTACAGATTCAAAGCAATATCTTCCATTCAATTCATGCCACCCCAGACACACCAGAATGAATATCCACTTCAATCTAGCAAAAAGGATATGTACTATAATTTCAAATGCAAACACCAGAGACACTCGACTACAAGAACTAAAAGATACCCTCATCACCAGGAACTACCCACCTTCACTTATTGACAAACAAGGAAAATGCCACTTATATTTGAACACTATCCCTCTTTTACCCTCTTTTACTTGTTTCAGTCATTTGACTACGGTCATGCTGGGCACCATCTTTCATCGAGCAACTCGACCCCGGGAATTATTCTTTTGTAAGCCCAGTACTTATTCTATCGGTCTCTTTTGCCGAACCGCTAAGTAACGGGGACATAAACACACCAGCATCGGTTGTCAATCAATGCTAGGGGGACAAACACAGACACATAAACACACACACGTATATATATATATATATATATATATATATATATATATATATTATACATATATACAACGGGCTTCTTTCAGTTTCCGTCTACCAAATCCACTCACAAGGCTTTGGTCGGCCCGAGGCTATAGTAGAAGACACCTACCCAAGGTGTCACGCAGTGGGTCTGAACCCGGAACCATGTGGTTGGTAAGCAAGCTACTTGCCACACAGCCACTCTTTAAAAAAAAAACTTTTCTATTAATTTTTCTAAATTTAATTATTTAATCGTTACAGTTGAAGCGGTCTCAATTGACTGAAACCGGTACTGAAATGTTCTTTATAAAATTATTTTAGCATTGACTTGTTTTTTCATATATATCAACTCGGGTGTTCGTTTTCATCCTTATACACACACACACATATATATATATATTATATATATATACACATATATATATATATATACATATATTTCGATAGGTAAATGAATTATCCTATGTTTACCGTCAACATCGATGAACCGATACCAGGGTAGCAAATTCACGTCAGAAACACGGTTGAAGTGACTTATCCAAAGGTAGAAACTCCGGGTTCATGTGCAGAAATTTGTGTGTTATTTATGAATAAATAAATAAATGGAGTTGAACGAAGATGTTAACAAAATCCCTTTACTCTCGACATATGTTTCGAAGACAACATGGTTTTATTCCAAGGCAATAAACGGTGTAAGATGCAATCTTCTCATCAGGAAAGAAAGGGAGCCTCTCTCGTAGTTTTTATATTGTCCTGATGAGAAGATTGCATCTTAGAACGTTTATTCCTTTGGAATAAAACCATGTTGTCTTCGAAACATATGTTGAGAGTAAAGGAATTTTGTTAACATCTTCGTTCAACTCCATTTATTTATTTATTCATATATAGGCATATACATACATGCGTGGATACATACATACATACATACATACATACATACATACATACATACATATAAATATATATATATAAACGACAGGATTCTTTCAATTTCCGTCTACGAAGTCCACTCGCAAGTTTTTGGTTGGCCCAAGGGCTTCAGTAGAAAATACTCTAGAAAGTATGGAGTTGAATTTCGTATAGCCACCTGTTAGCAACGTTTTTCCCTCTCCCATTTTATTTTGTAGAGGGTATTACCCATTTTACGGGCTCTTTCCACAGCTACATCCCGTTCGCTATTTGCATTTTAAAAAAAACGGGAAGAGATGGGGGATTGTTTGTAGTTTTTAGAGAAAACGTTAAACGTACCTGAAATAATTAAAAAAGGCATAGAGATTTGCCCCACCTAAAAGAAATGAAGCACTATCAAACAAGGTGAATAAGTACTGTGTTGGGGCGAAGAGAAAACTAACTCTCGATCCTTCTAGAACTCCCAGAATGAAAACCTAAACACCTGAAAGATTTTCTCTTCTATTCATTACTAAATCTCTTTCCCTCTTCATTGTTAAGAAGCTAGAAAAGATCGATCGTATTTCAGTCTAACTGAAATTTTAAATGACTGAGGCTTACTTTCCCGTGTCTCTATCGCTTCAGTCCTTTTCTCTACGGTTAAGAGAGAGAAGGTGCGTGACTAAGTGGTTAGGGGTATTCGGTCTACGATCGCAAAGTCATGTGTACGATTCCCGGCGGCGCGCTGTGTTCTTGAGCAAGGCACCCAACTTCACCTTGCTGCAGGCCACTCAGCTGGTAAAAATGAGTTGTAGTTGTAATTGAAAGGGGCCAACCTTGTCACATTCTGCGTGACGCTGAATCATCCAGAGGTCTACGTTAATGGTATGCATGTCAGTGTAGTACTCAGCCACTTGCAAGTTAATTTTACGAGCAGACTGTTCCCTTGATCAGATAAACAGGAACCTCATCGTCGTAACTGACGAAGTGCCATTTTTTTTTAAGAGGGAAAGAAAAGGAAATGTTTCATATCGTAATGCACAAATGACGTTTTTTTTTCTTTTACTTGTTTCAGTCATCTGACTGCGGCCATGCTGGAGCACCGCCTTTAGTCGAGCAACTAGACCCCAGGACTTATTCTTTGTAAGCCCAGTACTTATTCTATCGGTCTCTTTTGCCGAACCGCTAAGTAACGGGAACATAAACACACTAGCATCGGTTGTCAAGCAATGCTAGGGAGACAAACACA
This sequence comes from Octopus sinensis, assembly GCF_006345805.1. Classification (NCBI taxonomy): domain Eukaryota; kingdom Metazoa; phylum Mollusca; class Cephalopoda; order Octopoda; family Octopodidae; genus Octopus; species Octopus sinensis. Next base: position 38,312,680 of record NC_042997.1, read on the forward strand.
GACACACAAACATACATGGACATATATATATATATATATATATATATATATATATACATATATACGACGAGCTTCTTTCAGTTTCCGTCTACGAAATCCACTCACATGGCTTTGGTCGGCCTGAGGCTATAGAAGAAGACACTTGCCCAAGATGCCACGCAGTGGGACTGAACCCGGAACCATGTGGTTGGTAAGCAAGCTACTTACCACACAGCCACTCCTTATACATGTGTATAAGCAGTGAAAGCTAAGACGAAATAATTGTTATTCCGTCGAGTAGTTACTTCGCCCTCGACTCACGCTCAGTTTGGCAACAGTCTGCGTATCTGTGAGACCCACGAATGCCGCTGTTAGGACCGGATTGACACCCATAGTGATCCTAACGACTAAAAGATTCTCCGGCCCCTATACTGGATCTTTTTTCGCTTTCTTCCAAACACTTGGCGGTTTATCTTGCTCCACTCAACTGACCGAAATGAGCTGTACCAGTAATTCAAAGGGGCCAGCCATGTCACATTTTGTGTGAGGTTGAATCTCCCTGAGAACTACGTTAATGGTATGCATGTCTGTGGAGTACTCAATCACTTGCGAGTTAATGTTATTCTGGTGTGGTAATGAAAAGAGAAAAGGACATCCAATATTTGCTCTAGTTATTCGTCTTTGACTTACCAGTGTATCTACTTTTCTTTAGATGTTGTGTATCAGTCTACTCACAAAATATTTATAAACAATTAAAAACACGACATTTAAATACAAAAAAAGGAACGCCACCTTCCTTTCAGTCACCATTCACTGTCTCTATTACTTTCTCTTTTTCGCTCTCACTTCCTCTCTGTCCCTCCTCTGCTTTTAACTTAACAATGTGTATGTATCTATTTTTCTTTCGATCTATGTGTCTACTTTTCTTTTGATCTATGTATCCACTTTTCTTTTGATGTATGCATCAGTCTACTCTGATAATACCAATAAACATTTAAAAACGGGAAAACGAACACCACCTTCCTTTCAGTCACCACTCTTCGTCTCACTCATACTCTGTCTTTCTCTCTCACTTCCTCTGTGTCCTTTCCTTCTCTCCCGCTTTGCCACTCACTTCAAATATACCTCCCCTGCTTAAAACCAATTATTTCTCTTTTTTGTACCTTTCTCTTCAACCTTTTACTTCTTCCGCTGAAGTAAGTGTGACACACGCCACGTGTACAAAAAAAGTTGGCTTATTAATATTATTGTTAGTATTAATAATTCTCTCCAATGGAGGCACAAGGCCTCGATTTTGGTGGGAGAGGACTAGTCGATTACATCAACCCCAGTGTTTCACTGGTACTTAATTTATCGACTCTGAAAGGATGAAAGGCAAAGTCGACCTCAGTGGAATTTGAACGCAGAACGTTGCAACGGGCGAAATACCACTAAGCATTTTGCCCGGCGTGCTAACGACTCTGCCAGCTCACCGCCTTAACAATAATATTGATGAACACCGAACAATATAGTAGAGGTAAAACCGTTTCTGCTGAGACTCCAAGCTTTATACCTGCAAGTAAATGTAATAGGAAATATGTGTAGATGCAATGTTGAAACTCACAACGCCATTAAGTGATAGTTTTGATCATCTGAGGTGTTAAAAAGCGATTCTAATTCCATAAATTTCTATGGACACTCTGACCATAGACGTATCTATGCAACGTCACAAGCGAAATATATAGAGACGTAAAATTAAATGTGTGAACTGTAATACACTATACTAATGATAGATAGATAGATAGATAGATAGATAGATAGATAGATAGATAGATAGATAGATAGATAGATAGATAGATAGATAGACAAATTGATAGATAGACAGATAGATAGACAGATGGACAGACAGGAATGGTGATGCAAACAGGAAAAATAGAACTCAATATGTGTACATGTATATTTTTATTAACATTTAGCATAAGCAACAGGGCGGTTCAAGGTCCCATTTAAAGAAAAGACAAAATAACATAAATCCATAAACAAATATTGTCCAACAAGAATTAGAATTTCAATGAAGGACAGTGTTGTTGAAATTGGAGCCGTTAACAAGGTTAATAACGAAGAACCAGGAATGAAACTTTCGCATCATATGTCCTTCATGTCAACAACTGTTTATTGTTGAAAAGCGCATGTTAAATTTCAAATCCTTACATATATAGCAACGGAGTAAGCAATTTGAAAATAAAAATTAAAAAAACAGAGAAATATCATTAAAATGATTATTATCACCCTACAAATTAAATAACTTAAGCCCAGATAATATTGGCTTCACATTTTGGCACAAGGTGAGCAAGTTTGAGAGAGGGTAAAAAGTCGACTACATCGACCCCATTACCCGAAAGAATGAAAGGCAAGATCAACCTCGGCAGAATTTAAATTTAAATATAGAACGTAAAAAACGGACGTAGTCCATAAAATATTAAGACAAATTAGGGTACTAAAAACACAATTATTGAATGTAGTCGAAAACCTTTGTTGCTAATTCATAAAATGGAATGTAAGAAAAACGTAAGAAATTTTGAGCCTGAAACTGTAAACAAATACATAAATTAAAGAAGATAAACTAATAAATATTACTAGGCGCAGGAGTGGCTGTGTGGTAAGTAGCTTGCTAACGAAACACATGGTTCCGGGTTCAGTCCCACTGCGTGGCATCTTGGGCAAGTGTCTTCTGCTATAGCCCCGGGCCGACCAATGCCTTGTGAGTGGATTTGGTAGACGGAAACTGAAAGAAGCCTGTCGTATATATGTATATATATATATATATATATATATATATATGCGTTTGTGTGTCTGTGTTTGTCTCCCTAGCATTGCTTGACAACCGATGCTGGTGTGTTTACCTCCCCGTCACTTAGCGGTTCGGCAAAAGAGACCGATAGAATAAGTACTGGGCTTACAAAGAATAAGTCCCGGGGTCGAGTTGCTCGACTAAAGGCGGTGCTCCAGCATGGCCACAGTCAAATGACTGAAACAAGTAAAAGTGAAAAGTGAAAGTGATCCAACGATCTACAAGGAATATTTACAACTCGAAAACCTAATTATAATGAAGGAAACGTAAACTAGCGGTATAGCGCATCACCGCATTTATAATGTCCCAAATTCTCTAAAAACACCACGGCATGGGAGGAGAATATTAAACTTATTCTTTAATTGTTGAAAATATATTTAAGCGAAGTTTTCTATTTTAAAAACACATCAGTATTATAATATTGACAAGGCTTTCTTTGTCTGTCTTTATGTTCTGAGTTACAATTCTGCCGATGTCGACTTTGCCTTTCATCCTTTCGGGGCCCAACAAATTAAGTACCAGTTGCGTACTGGGGTCCATCTAATCGGCTGGTCCCCTTTCCGCAAAATTTCGGGCCTAGAGTAGAAAAGAATATTGACAAGGCGGAGTGCTGGCAGAACTGTTAGCATTCCGGGGGAAATGCTTCGTGGCATTTCATCCGTCTTAGTTTTCTGAGTTCAAATTCCATCGAGGTGAACTTACCCTTTCATCCTTTCAGGGATTGATAAAAATAAGTATCAGTTGAACACTGGTGCTGATGCAATCGACTTAGCCCTACCCAAAACATTATACCAAAATTTGAAACCAATATCTTATAATTGACTAAAACACTGAAATAATAACGAATATACTAACATACGTAAACATTAACAACAAAATTTAGAACAAACTATAGGTCCCATGAAATAACAACACTTTAACTATCACGCTAGTGATGTAGCGAAAGTGAAGTCTTACCTCTTCTGTTAACCGTTGGTCACCAAGCAAAGACCTTTTGTAATCTATGAAAAAATGTCCATTATTACTCTGGAACGAAAGTAACGTTGTACACACTAAGACACAATGATATATTACAATCTACAAATAAACAGCAAATCAACGGCATTACATTCAACACTAATTAAAACTATAAATTCCTACATCTAACTAATAGATCAAACTAGATATTACTGTTAAGATTTTCAAAATTTCACTTTTAAGTTATTAACTAATATCTTCGAAAGAAAAAAGAAACGTCATTAAATTAATTAAACGTTATTAAAAGAAACGTCTTAGAGGAATTCTAATTAGTACTCAGTGAAAGATGCATCAAGAAAATCAAATTACCAGTGATACAAATCACTAACTATGTGAATATCTAAATAGTTAACGAGTTGCCATTTCTCTTCGATTCAAGATCTGGATACATCTTCCGAAGAACTTATTCAAATAATCCCAGTTAGGAATTAAAATATTATCGTTACTTAATGCTTAATAAACTTAATTTCAATTGTACCGACATATTTAATTAAAGCATATGTGAATACAATCTTGAAATGTGATTGTGCAAATTGTCGAATTCAATAAACGAGTCGCTCAGAGGTTACACAAGGCACCATTACAACAATTGTGATTGGCTTTGGGGTATATAATTAGGCCACAACATCCATGCGTGCCAGTGTTGTATACGTGTGGGTCACAACATGCTTTATCCGCTGTAGCGTAAATTTGACCTGCACAGCATCCATGCGTGCCAGTGAAGTATACATGTAAGTTACAACATGCTTCCCCCAGTTTAATGTAAATTTGATCTGCACAGCATCCATGCGTGCCAGTGTCGTATAATTGTGAGTTACAACATGCTTTATCCACTTTAGTGTATATTTGACCTCCACAGCATCCATGCGTGCCAGTGGTGTATACGTTTCGGTCACAACATGCTTTATCCGCTCTAGTGTAAATTTGACCTGCACAGCATCCATGCGTGACAGTGTCGTATAATTGTGAGTTACAACATGCTTTATCCGCTTTAGTGTAAATTTGACTTCCACAGCATCCATGCGTGCCAGTGTCGTATACTTGTGAGTTACAACATGCTTTATCCGCTTTAGTGTAAATTTGACCTCCACAGCATCCATGCGTGCCAGCGTTGTATACGTTTGGGTCACAACATGCTTTATCCGCTCTAGTGTAAATTTGACCTGCACAGCATCCATGCGTGCCAGTGTCGTATACTTGTGAGTTACAACATCCTTTATCCGCATTAGTGTAAATTTGACCTGCACAGCATCCATGAGTCGTACGCGTGTATACATCATTTCCACAACAACCTTCAGCCAGAAAATTATATTTATTATTTACACAACACATTTCAACGAGCCGCTCGAATACTTGTTTTCCACAACATCCATGAGTCGCTTTGGTATATCCGTGTGTATCACAACATCCTTCAGTCAGAGTATCCACCGCGTTCGTTCCGCAACAGACAGTCGTTGCCGTAGGTTTCATCTGAATATTACCTTCGCAACATTTGTGTGTACTGGTACTCATCCCAATACCTCCACAACAAGAGTTTGCTGTTGACTTATCATAGACTTTTTCATTGCAACAAATTTGAGCAGCTGGATCGAAGGAATCTGTTCCGCAGCACATCGATGAAGTAGTACTTTTAAGAACAGGACCGTCTTTACAACAGAGATGTGTACCTGCCGAATAATGTTTTCCATTGCAGGTTAGCGGGGGAAGCCGATGCCTCGGCCACTCCCAAGGCAACATCGGATGTCGCGGCCACATCGGAGGATGCGGCCATATTGGAGAATGCGGCCACATTGGAGGATGCGGCCACATCGGAGATTGCGGCCACATTGGAGGCTGTGGCCAGTGCCAATGGAAAGACTGTTCCACTGAAAAATAAAAAAAATGTATCAAAATGAATACAGCATAATGTACAACATGTAATAACATATAACGATGTCAGACAATATATGCGCGTGTGAGTATGTGTGGGGGGTAGGTGTTAGATGGGTGTGTGGGTGGGTGCAAATCGAAACTTAGGTAAGAGAAACGATTTGCTGCAGCCACTGACATGTACAGGTGTTTCCATCTAAATTTCAGCTTCCATAAAATTTTAATTATTAAAAACAAACCAAAAAATATCAAGTAGATTATCGCTGGAAGATCTCAGTTTACTCAAAATAGTCGCCCTCTGCTTCCACCACGGTCTCAGGACGGCTCCGAAACCCAGCGCATGCGTTCTTCAAGGAGAGGATTTGCGAATACCTTCTTGGTCTTGACCACCAGCCAGATTTTGGTGTCGCGGGCTGGGCGGCTAGTTAGTGTCTTTCTCGAACGCGACACTACTTACAGTAATATATGGGATTCAGATCAGACGAATTAGAAGGCTAGAAATTGGAAATAGCCAAGACGTGATACTTCTCCGAAAATCTCTCCGTCAGTATGGCAATAAACCTCATCAACAAGAGTTCGACTACAGATTCCAGAGGCTTCATATAGCCGACTGAATTAAGCCAGAGGCCCGATTCAAAGATATGCGCACGCTGAACGCTTGCTATGTCCCTACCTCCTTGTCATGGTTCGTAATCTCCATTGCAGCGATCTATTTCACGTATTACAACACTTACAGTTTTCATAGAGAGCTGAGCAGCAGATATGATATCGGCATTTTTTAATACTTGTCGCAAATCTTGAAAATAGAGGTAAAATGTTCCTCATATTCAGATACCTACTAATCCTCCGTGTCGACTAACTTTTTCTCAGTTATAGCTTTAATACTTATGCTCTACAAAGTCGTTCTCCGTTCACCTGTACAGAGACACAAATATCATCAGATTTAGCCGAAACCCCAAGTATACATGCATACATACATGCACACATAGAAACATATATATATATACATGTTGATTCACATGTTTTCTATCTGTCTCTCTGTTTCTCTCTCTTTCTCTCTGTGTACACACACACACACATATATATATATATATATATATATATATTCTCTTTTACTCTTTTACTTGTTTCAGTCATTTGACTGCGGCCATGCTGGAGCACCGCCTTTAGTCGAGCAAATCGACCCCGGGACTTGTTCTTTGTAAGCCCAGTACTTATTCTATCGGTCTCTTTTGCCGAACCGCTAAGCGACGGGGACGTAAACACACCAGCATCGGTTGTCAAGCAATGCTAGGGGGACACACACAGACACACAAACACATACACACACACTTATATATATATATATACATATATACGACAGGCTTCTTTCAGTTTCCGTCTACCAAATCCACTCACAAGGCATTGGTCGGCCCGGGGCTATAGCAGAAGACACTTGCCCAAGATGCCACGCAGTGGGACTGAACCCGGAACCATGTGGTTGGTTAGCAAGCTTCTTACCACACAGCCACTCCTGCGCCTATATATATATATATAATATATATATGTATATATATATATATATATATATATATATATATTTATATATATATATGTATAATATATATATATATTTATATATATATTTATATATATATATATATATATATATATATATATATATATATATATATATATACAAACTTTTTTTCAGAATAAGATAGAAATCCAAGGCTATGAAGATTTGAGAACATTTATAAGCAGAATGTCTTAAAACTGTTTCTAGGATATTTTTTATATCCCTTCATCGGAGATGGTGTGAGAAAATGGTTAAGCAATGGTTAATTTAGATAAGATATGAAAGAGCGAGTTAAGTGGAGGAATGAAAAAAGATGTGAGATATGCAGGGATCTAAATAATGGATCTACAGATGCAATATCCCTGCATATCTCACATCTATTTTCATTCCTCCACTTCACTCGCTCTTTCATATCTTATCTAATTTAACTATTGCTTAACCATTTTCTCACACCGTCTCCCATGAAGGGATATAAAAAATATCCCGGAAACAGCTGTAACACCTTCTATTTATAAATGTTCTAAAATCTTCACATACTTAGACATTTATCTCATTCTGAAACATAATTTTTCAGATATACACATGCTGATATAAGACCTACGTTGAACTCCTTATTCGCATAATCACCGAACCTGGAGCTTAACTATCATCTGTCCATAGCACTTACTCACAATTACCTAACACCTTTGGGTCTTATTGATACCGACACCATTACCTCTCATAACCTCTCTCTCTCTCTCTCTCTCTCTCACTATATATATATATATATATATATATATATATATATTATATATATATATATATATGTATGTATGTATGTATGCATGTATATATATATATATATATATATAATATATATATATATATATATGTATGTATGTATGTATGTATGTATGTATGTATGTATGTATGTATATATATATATATATATATGTATATATATATATATATATATATATATAGGCGCAGGAGTGGCTGTGTGGTAAGTATCTTGCTAACCAACCACATGGTTCTGGGTTCAGTCCCACTGCATGGCATCTTGGGCAAGTGTCTTCTGCTATAGCCCCGAGCTGACCAATGCCTTGTGAATGGATTTGGTAGGCGGAAACTGAAAGAAGCCTGTCGTATATATATATATATATATATGTATGTGTGTGTATGTGTTTGTGTGTCTGTGTTTGTCTCCCTAGCATTGCTTGACAACCGATGCTGGTGTGTTTACGTCCCCGTCATCTAGCGGTTCGGCAAAAGTGACCGATAGAATAAGTACTGGGCTTACAAAGAATAAGTCCCGGGGTCGATTTGCTCGACTAAAGGCGGTGCTCCAGCATGGCCGCAGTCAAATGACTGAAACAAGTAAAAGAGTAAAATAAAAGAGTATATATATATAAAGATAGACAAGGAGTGCGAGAGAGAGAGAATGAGAGAATCACACACACACACGTATATATCAATATTTAAGGGGTCAGCAACAAGTTGCTTCACCACATGCCTAAAATTTTAGAAACAGTAACCAAAAGACCCCTATTTCTATTTCCTACAAAATATGCTTCCACAGGTAACAATATTTGTAACTCACATAGGTAAAAAGAAGAAAAATAATGAAAGCAAATAGTCTTCGATTAATTATGGACGCGTTTCTGAATTAGAACTATTTACAGACATTCCAACTGATACAGAGAAATTCCTGCTTACAACTGCTTCCATACTCAATTAATTCAATTACAGAAATAACATTCAAATTCCCAAATTCGACACTAATCAATTTGGTATTTCCTCAGGGAGAATTTCAAAAGGAATTTACATTTCAACGTGTAGGCTTACTTACGACAAACTCACACGTGTGTGTTTTTTTCCTTGAAAGCGTTCGTTAGAAAAACGTTATTACTATATATATATATATATATATATATATATATATATAATATATATATATATATATATGTATGTGTATATGTGTATATATATATATATATTATATATATATATATATATATATATATATATGTATGTATATATATATATATATATATATATTAATTGTTAGCGCCATATTAATATGGCAGTCTTATAGATATAAGACTAAGAGTTGTCGCTGATTAGCTCCATGAGGCCATCGCCTTAAGATAGCTATTTGACACACAAACTGTGTCCATTATAACCTTCGAACAAGGGAGGTCAGCCGCTTCACACTGCCAGTCAGGCAGCTACAGACGCGTTTCAGGGTGTTTGCCCTTTGTCAATGTAGCGTAGTCAGACCCAGCAGGTGTCGCCACTGATCGGCTCTGTTCAAAGGTTTTATTTACCTAGTTTCGGTGGAATACATCCACTTGTTTTCAATAATAGAAATATTAAAATTACTAAGTCTCTCTAAAAGAGATTACGGCAGCGTTACTGGAAATTAATTGTTAGCGCCATATTAATATGGCAGTCTTATAGATATAAGACTAAGAGTTGTCGCTGATTAGCTCCATGAGGCCATCGCCTTAAGATAGCTATTTGACACACAAACTGTGTCCATTATAACCTTCGAACAAGGGAGGTCAGCCGCTTCACACTGCCAGTCAGGCAGCTACAGACGCGTTTCAGGGTGTTTGCCCTTTGTCAATGTAGCGTAGTCAGACCCAGCAGGTGTCGCCACTGATCGGCTCTGTTCAAAGGTTTTATTTACCTAGTTTCGGTGGAATACATCCACTTGTTTTCAATAATAGAAATATTAAAATTACTAAGTCTCTCTAAAAGAGATTACGGCAGCGTTACTGGAAATTAATTGTTATCGCCATATTAATATGGCAGTCTTATAGATATAAGACTAAAAGCTGTCGCTGATTAGCTCCATGAGGCCATCGCCTTAAGATAGCTATTTGACATACAAACTGTGTCCATTATAACCTTCGAACAAGGGAGTTCAGCCGCTTCACACTGCCAGTCAGGCAGCTACAGACGCGTTTCAGGGTGTTTGCCCTTTGTCAATGTAGCGTAGTCAGACCCAGCAGGTGTCGCCACTGATCGGCTCTGTTCAAAGGTTTTATTTACCTAGTTTCGGTGGAATACATCCACTTGTTTTCAATAATAGAAATATTAAAATTACTAAGTCTCTCTAAAAGAGATTACGGCAGCGTTACTGGAAATTAATTGTTATCGCCATATTAATATGGCAGTCTTATAGATATAAGACTAAAAGCTGTCGCTGATTAGCTCCATGAGGCCATCGCCTTAAGATAGCTATTTGACATACAAACTGTGTCCATTATAACCTTCGAACAAGGGAGTTCAGCCGCTTCACACTGCCAGTCAGACTTAGTAATTTTAATATTTCTATCATTGAAAACAAGTAGATGTATTCCACCGAAACTAAGTAAATAAAACCTTCGAACAGAGACGATCAGTGGCGACACCTGCTGGGTCGACTACGCTACATTGACAAAGGGCAAATACCCTGAAACGCGTCTGTAGCTGTCTGACTGGCAGTGTGAAGCGGCTGACCTCCCTTGTTCGAAGGTTATAATGGACACAGTTTGTGTGTCAAATAGCTATCTTAAGGCGATGGCCTCATGGAGCTAATCAGCGACAGCTCTTAGTCTTATATCTATAAGACTGCCATATTAATATGGCGATAACAATTAATTTCCAGTAACGCTGCCGTAATCTCTTTTAGAGAGACTTAGTAATTTTAATATTTCTATTATATATATATATTAATAAATAAAATAAACATATGCATATGTATAAACATATATGTACGTACCTACCTCTACATGTACATATACACGCATATATGAGTACAGGACACCAAAAAGTCGTCGAACACAATGAGAAACGAAAACTTAGACACAAACCAAAGGAACTGGACATTTTTTAAACAACAAAAAATAGAGTACAGGACAATTAACACAAAGAAAAAACCCCTTCTTCAGTCGCTATGGTTTCATCTACTCTACGTTTCGAAGGTGAAAGCGAAACGTATCTTCGACAAGAAACTTTCCTTCCTGTGAAAAGCAAATCAATTAAAATTTTGAGATCTTTTCTCAAGGGGTAAAAAATGGTAACAAAAACAAGACAGTAACGACAGTACAAATTATAAACAGTAAAAGACAGGACAAGGAAAAACAAGATAAGGAGGGCTGTTAACGCCGAACGAAAAAAAGTATTGTGAACGCGGATTTTTTAATGAACAACGAGCGGAGCAAAAAGAATTGTCGTCCATACCTTGAGAGGGCCAGGCCAGAAAGACAGCAGCGGAAGTCTCGTCGCGATATATATTGTTGTATTTAAGGATGTTGTATTAAGGACCACTGATGAGGTCAGGGAAGTGTGGCGAAAGAACTTTGGCCGAAATAAGATTAAGTTTAATGTAAAATATAAAGCTGAAGCAAATTCACACCAAATATGTAGAGCGTGTGTTTTTATTGGCTAAACTGTCAATATGAACATCCCTAGATACAACAATATCTGTTCCAACACACGATTTCACATCAAGAATCTTGCAAAACAAATGTATATATATATATATATATATATACATATATACATACATACCAAGCATGGGGTTTAGTTCACAGGTGATCTAAACGATTAGGTACGCTAGGTAAGTGATGTAACGGATTACTAGGGCTCCAAGGTTATAGCCGATGCAGCGGTTATATAATTGTCAAAGAGGGCAACAAATGTGAAGGCATGGCAAATATCACAAGACATATACATTATTATTATTGGAAAATATTCAAAAGCTTACATCTGTTTCATGGATATCCTCGAGTATGGGATATTCCGTCATCAGAGACAAATAGGGAAAATGAGAAGGGTCAATATAAACGATGACATTGATAAAGGGAATGCCCGATTAAAGATTTTAACCTACATGTATCTAAGCAGGACTTATGCATTTGTGTCTACAACATTGGAAAGTTGAACTACATAAATGTATGCATCTTTTTGTTCTTTCTCTTCACCATTAATAGATACCCTTTTCATTTTTCTATTTTACCTATTTGTCTCCGATGATGGAATATCCCATACCCGCGGACGACTCAGAAACAGCTGTAAGATATTGAATTTTCCAATACTAATAATGTGTATGACTTGTCTTAACGTTTGTTGTCCTCTTCAACAATTATACACACACACCCACACATACACACACACATTTATATATATAAGAAGGGCTTCTTTTAGTTTCCGTCTACCAAATCCACTGACAAGGCTTTGGTCAGCCCGAGGGTATAATAGAAGACGTTTGCCCAAGTTGCCACGCGGCGGGACTGAGCCGGGAACCATATGCCTACGAAGCAAGCTTCTTAATACATAGGTACGCCTTGGCCTATGTATATATGTTTGTATATATGTATATATACATACACACATACATACATACATACGTACATACATACATACATACATACATGCATGCATGCATGCATGCATACATACATACATATACATATATATATATATATATATATATATATATATATATATATATATATATATATAATATATATATATATATATTATATATATATATATATATGGGGATTAGAGCTTAAGTTCTGTTGGCCTCTCCTGGTAGTTCATCTGTTTCTCCAACTCACTTCTGCTTGAATACCGATGTTGGTGTGTTTACGTCCCCGTAACTTAGCGGTTCGGCAATGGAGACCGATAGAATAAGTATTAATAAGTATACATATGTCCGTAAAGAATAAATAAATTTTTGGTGGTTATAAATTTAGGTGGAAAGCCTACAAGTACTTTTGAAGTGAGTGGTCAAGTACTTAGTACTGACCCAGTACTTTACTGAGACATATTTTAGCGACAGCGGAGGGATTAAAATCAAAGTTGACCTCATCGAGATTTAAAAAAGAACGTAAAATGACGGAGCAAATGCAGCGAAACAGTTTACCTACGTTCTAACGAGTGTGATAGCAATCAAGATTTGTATCATTTAAAAGAATGTAAGCTTTTGTGAGGCAGAAAGTCTGAGACTGGCAGAAATAAATTCAATTTTAAATGGGGCTTAGCAAGCTTTGTATATTAATAAATCAGTCTTCTATGATACAGATGAGTAATTTTTAAAATAGTTTGAAAACCGTCTATAACAAAAAAAATTAGGTTGTTAGATAGTCGCTTGTTAGAAATAAAAAAGCACTAGAAAGTAAAATATTAATGTTATGAGTGGCAAGATAGTAGAATCATTTAGAGAGCAATAACGGATCCCAAAACTACTCTATTAGCAATACATTTATAGAGCACATTCTTAATTTAGACCTAGTCATCAGTCTTGAAACAATTACTATAATCATTTAAATCAAACTAATTTTTAATATTGCAATAGTTATTTTTTCTTTTAACTTTCGAAGAGCATCTTAAAATATGTCTGAAGAAATATATGCTCTTCAGATAACACTGTTGGTGAAATACTACAAATCTTTCATCAGAGAAGTCACCAAGAACATAATTGGTACTTCACCGATATTCATAATATCAACTACAGAATATTTGAAGGCACAGTGGACGTAACGAAATATCATATGATATATTATTGAAATTATTAGCTATAGTAATTCTGCCAAAATACCGGGGGTCATTTGCATCGACCCCCGGTGTTCACCAGGTACTTATTTTTATTGACCCCGAAATGATGAAATGTAAAGTCGACCTCCGCGGAATATGAACGCAGAACGTAAGGACGGACGAAGTGCCGCGAAGCATTTTACTCGGCGTGCTAAAGATACTATCGGGTCACCGCGTTGATTCTGCCCGAATATTGGTTTCAAATTTTGGCGCAAGGCTGGCAATTTCGATAGAAGTGGGTAAGTCGACTACATGGATGCCTTGGGTTTCTGGTACCTATTTTGTCGAATTTGAAAGGAAGAATGGCAAAGTCGAACTCAGAAGAATTTGAACTCAGAACGCAAGGGTAGACGAAATACTGCTAAGCATTTTGCCCGGCGTGCTAACGATTCTAACAGCTCACTGCCTTATTCTGCCCAAATATTGATTACTAACTTAGTTCATGGTAACACCTATTGGCTGGAGAGTAAAGATTAAATCTAATTCTGTACTTGATTCGTACTTTTTATTGATAAGAAAGAGATAAAAGGCAAATTTGATCCCTGCAATATTTGAACCCAACCCGAAACAGATTGTACATCTAGGATTGTTACCTGGCGCTAACATAGAAGCAGTGTTACGATTGGAAAGAGCATAATACATGACTGGACTGTATGCTATAGACATTGTGAAGGGACAAAGGAAATGTAGAATACAGATGTTATTCTTTTATTACTTACCTTGTGCTAAAAGCAGAAAGCCTGGATAATTAGAGCTTTCAGCATGTTGATACTGTTCCAGATAATTCAGAAGAAAAACTGGTCGCGGGTAAAATTTAAGACGATATTTATACAATTGTTAAAAAATTGAAAGAATTGTGTAATAATGTTACATTTAAAACCAGTGACATATATTGTTGACACCTTTGATATTCAATTTTTTTCCCTAGCATTTTCTAAAGCGTGATGGGAATTTCTCATATTAAAATTTAAATTAATTAAACGTAGGAAACAGGTGTTAATACTGTCTGATATCCAACCTCATAAATTCAAATATAAATAGGTTTCTTATATTGTTTTAACACTTGAAACTTTCGGCTATTTATAGCAACTTGGGAAAACAGGAAGAATATCACGTTTCTGAACACCTGACAGCAATAGAAAAATCAGTGATCGAATATTGCAAACAAACAAAAGGAAGAATAAGAAATGGGGAAAATGTATTGCGTTCTAAGACGTAATTAATTATAGGTAAAAATGTTGTTTAATAATCAATAATAATAATAATAATAATAACAATAATAATAATAATAAAATAATAATAATAATAATAAATAATAATAATAATAATAATAATAATAATAATAATAATAATAATAATAATAATAATAATAATAATAATAAAATAATAGTAATAATAATAATAATAATAATAATAATAATAATAATAATAATAATAATAATAAGTGGTATTACTTACCTACTCCCAAAGAATAACGAAACCAAACTTCCAAAAAACTATCGACCTGTTTATCCATCACGTATAAAATCCTAACATCTATCCTGGCGGAGAAAACATATGCATTCACGGAGAAGAACGATATTTTATCCATTGAACAAAAAGGGTGCAAAGATCAACTGCTAATTAATCGTATGATACTTGAGAACTGTCACAACAAGCGCAGAAATCTCAGCTCCGCATGGATTGACTATAAAAAGGCCTTCGACAGTATACCGCATTCATGGATCTTGAAGTCGCTGGACATCTTCAAAGTTTCCCCTCTGATTTCAAGCTTCCTGAAGCACAATATGTCGTTGTGGAATACGAATCTCCAATTATACCACTCTAATGGAGTACTTGCCTCAGAGAATATAAACATCAACTGTGGCATTTTTCAAGGTGACTCACTTTCATCTCTAATATTCTGCATAGCCCTAATACCCCTTACAAGTGAATTAAACAGAACAGGGTATGGGTATAAAATTGTCAATAAAAAAATAAGCCATCTATTTTATATGGATGACTTAAAACTCTATGGTAAAGACGATAATGAACTTGAAGGCCTATTGCGCACTGTGAAAGCATTCAGCGATGACATCGGGATGGAGTTTGGGCTTGAGAAGTGTGCCAAGGCCACTTTCCAGAAAGGGAAAGTGAAGACCACAAATTCAGTCGTGTTAGATGTTGACACAGTCATAAAAGAGCCTTGAGCAAGAACAAACATACAAATATTTAGGGATAAATGAAGGCTCTGGTATTCAGCATGCAAGCATGAAAGAGAAGATCAGGAAGGAATGTTATAGGATAGTTCGAGCAGTCCTGAAATCTGAACTAAATGCAGCAGTTCCAGTTGTTACTTATAGCTACAATGTGTTGAACTGGAATATAAGTAAAGAATATAGATAGGAAAATACGCAAGCTGCTCAGTTGTAATAGGATGCACCACCCAAAGGCAGACGTAGATCGCCTTTACCTCCCCAGAGCCCAAGGAGGTCGAGGCCTGATCCAATTTGAACTAGCTTACAAAACAACCACAATTGGACTGGCCAAATATCTTGAAATAACGAATGACTGGATGCTAAAGCTCGTGGAAGATCACGAGAGACGAAAGAAGCTTCATTCTATCATAAAGGAAAGCAAACAATTTGCTATTGATCTCGTGCTGGATACCCAAACTGAACAACCCGAGGGAAGTACGGCAACTATTGTTGCAAAGAAGGTGAAAATAATGGCAACGAAAAAGCGCACGAGCAATTGGCTGATAGG
Organism: Octopus sinensis; assembly: GCF_006345805.1. Lineage (NCBI taxonomy): Eukaryota > Metazoa > Mollusca > Cephalopoda > Octopoda > Octopodidae > Octopus > Octopus sinensis. The sequence goes on from NC_042997.1 coordinate 38,329,248, forward strand.
TGGGAGGAGAAACCTCTGCACGGCAAATATGTGGACCGTAGCAAACAAGCTCAGGGCTAAAAGCAGAGAGCGAAGGTTTCATCCTGGCTGCTCAAGATCAAAGCCTATTAACCCGGAACTACCAGGCCAATGTGATGATAAATGGAGCAGACCCAAAATGCCGATTCTGCAACGACATGATTGAAACAGTGGACCATCTAATCTCTGGATGTAAAGTCTTAGCACCAGTGGAGTATAAATTAGGACATGACAGAGTTGGCCAATATTTACACTGGTTAATAAGTTGGCATTACAATATCAAAACTGCCGACAAGTGGTATACTCACAACACTGAAGCTGTAACTGGAGGAGAAAATGTAACGATTCTGTGGGACTTTTCAGTACATACAGACCGAACCATCAAAGCCAATAAACCGGATATTGTTGTGAAAGACCAAAACAATAAAGTTTGCTTATTGATCGACATGAGCATCCCATGTGATCATAATATCTCGGCGAAAGAATTTGACAAGCTCAGAAAATATAAAGACCTGCTCATTGAAATTGAGAAAATGTGGCATCTCAAGGTGGTTATAATACCAGTGATCGTAGGAGCACTAGGAATGATCAAGAAGGGAACCGATATGAGAATGATCCCTGGCTTACCATCCCTGCAAGAAGTGCAAAAGATTGTCTTAACTGGTCTGGTACCAGATCAATCCCAATGGTAGTCATGGAATGTGAAGGTGATTGTGTGGGCCATGTTTGTAATGCCGTGTGTGTCGTTTGCAGTGGGAACAGGGAGAGTTTTCTTTGTGAAGGCCTTTTTTTTACTCTATCCACTGATATAGTGACTTTACGACCATTAAGGTCTATAGTGAAAAATTTATTCAGGCGTGAAAGAAAACGGAAAGAAACTGCATACGTTGCTGTTAACGGAGGTTTAACAACATGGTTGCGCACAAAAGCGTGAGTCCAAGAAGTGAAGCTTCCTTCAATGCAGAGCTAGAAATGTAATTGTCAAGTAGGAAAGAGGTTTCAAGCAAGAGTGGTATATTCAAAATTGGTAAACCTAAAAAAGTGTCGAGGATAAGTAAATTTTTTTGTTTCTAAATATGTTAGTGTTATTTGATTTCTGAACGATTTTGCTGCTGTATATTTATGTAGCTTAATTTGTATATTCATCAGTTTCTATTAAGATAGAGACGCGAGCAAAATTAATAATAATAATAAAAATATTGGAATCAGCAACGCCGCCGTAAATTACGCGGAAATCATGAGCGTGCTTACAAGGGAGATAATCAGAGAGAGACTTGAAAGTGAAAGTAACATCGTAATATTTCCTGTAAAGTAAATAAAACAAATAATCCAGAATCATTGTCCGATACCGGATCGATTCTAAAATCTAACCAGTTCGTGCTAGTCACGAGGACAAACATCCCTGCAAGTCTCATCAGAATCCATCAAGCTGTTCTTGAGATATCTTTTCTAAGGACAAACAAACACGACTAACAACAATACCTCCAACTTCGCTAAAAATGGTTTCAAATATTGCCACAAGGGCAGCAGTTTCGAGGAGGTGGTGGGGGGTAAGTCGATTACATTGATCACAGTGTTCAACTGGTACTCATTTTATCGGACCGGAAAGGATGAATGTCAAATTCCTCGGCGGAAATTGAACTAAGATCGTAGAGATGGAAGAAATATCGTATTTTGTCTGGCTTGGTTACGATTCCGTCTAATCACCACATTATTAATAATAATAATAATAATAATAATAATAATAATAATAATAATAATAATAATAATAATAATGATAATAATAATAGACCTCAGCTTTCCTGATGTTATCGTTGATTGACTTGGTCTTTCCACCCAGCCGTCGAAATGTGCGATAAAATGTGTGGTACTCGTGCTTGGACGGGGTTTCTTCGAGATCCGGCGTCATCCTATTCCGAGATCTTAAGTTCCTCATCGTTCACAGTGCCAGACGCTGCCGGTGAGGCGAAACGGTTGGTCAGGGTGGTCGGAAAGATATGCAATCAGGTGTGGGGTATCGCTCGGCAGATTCGGATCCTGTCTGGTACTATCGGTAATTTCCGCTTCCCTCGTTGAAGTTTGAGGCGAATCGGTGCACGAACGAGGTTGTGATCAGCGTCACAGTAGGGAACTCTCATGGAGCAGACATCCTGGAGTGATGATCTGAACCGAGCGTTTATAAACAATTAGACCGAGACCGCTGAGGTATTTCCAGAAGGATTTCGCCATGTTAGATGATGTTTCAAAGGATGTTGGAAGTGAGGGCTCCCGACAACCAGGCTTTTGGTTACAGCGAATAATAGTATACTCCCAACCTGATCTCTCATTAAGGTCGCCAGCAAGGATGGTTATTTCCGTTTGTGAAGTCTGATCGTAGAAGTCATCCTTAGTGAGGTTTGAGCAGTCCTTGGTCGGCGCGTAGGCAGAGATGATATGCCTTTGATCGTTTCATTGATGGTGAGGTCCACCAGACAATCTGACACTGGTTGAAATGTGATGACGCTGTATGAAGCCCCTTAGTCAAGCATGAAGCTGACTCTGGCTTCACATTTGTCACCACCAGGATAGTTGAGCATCAACTTTGTATCGAGTGTAGGCGTGTTGATGACCGTTGTTCTCGATTCATAAATCGCAGTTCAGATAAAGCCGCAATCGATATGTCAAGCTTTATAAGTTCTTAGACGCTTTCTTTCTGCCCGACATGGTGTCAAATTCGAACATTCCAGGAAGCCACACGAATGGATGTCTTGGGCGGGAAGAAATACTTTCTTCCGCCAGTCATCCATTTCTCACCTACGCCCTGGGGTCCCAATGCTAACGAATCGGTTGCTCCAGATACGGTAGCATGAACGAATTTACTTCGTACTTTACTATTCACACCTTTTATTGCCTGGTTTCCCTGGTGTCCTTGTGGCTACCTCGGCAGGGCAACAAATCTACACCTTTTACAGCTGGGCTTTGAAGTGCCCTAGGCTGAGTTGAGATTATAGCAGCTAAAGCCCTTTCGATGAGACAGCCACTCGTTAAATATTTCATAGCAGTCATTTGCTTATTTTGAGTTTTAGACCATGAGAGTAGGTTATATAACACCACAGACGGAACCTTTAAAAATTACAAGTTCAGTAAATGCTATAACAAGCGGAAAAATATCTATAAATCTGTAAGTTTATGCAAAAGTGTTGTTAACAAATATGGAGGTTCTAACAATTTGTATTATGTAATTTTGATATTTGTTAAGTTATTAGAATGCACTGAGTTAATTGTATATCTTATTACATAGTTTATGTAATACATTGTTTAGAATGTGGCGTATAAAATACCGGACACATTACTTAGGAATCGCATTAAACTCTTAATGGATATAAGCATGTGTTGAAACTGGCAGTCATGAAAACATTCATAAATATTTTAGAGAGCATATTTTTAAGATTTGAAAACTGTAGGATACAAATTATTGATCAGGTAGCGGTGAAAGACTACAAGACATAGCAAATCCTCAAAGAGAAGAACCGTTTTTGGACTAATGTTCTCTGTAGCATTTCTTTAGAAGGTGTGATTCATACGGTTTTCGAGTATGGAAATGTATCAAGTGAAATCTGCGCGGCTGAGGTGTGTTTTTCACATCCTATAATGATATTGGATAGATGCAATAAGAATTTAACAGAGCCTAGATTTTTAATTGATAACTTTTGCTGTCGATTATATTGAACTGTCAGAAAATTAAAGAGTAAGAAGATCAAGCCGAATACGTGGTGATGTCTTTTATTAGAATATATATTTAAGTGCTATATATTACGTTATATACAGTAGTAAAAGTCGTTCTGTTACCAGTCAACGTTAACATTATGTGTACAAATATAGGCATTGGTTATATACTAGATTCCTGAGGATATTTGGATGTTGAAGGATACCAAACGTATGGAACTGGGTAACATACATAGATATAAACCAGGTATCGTCTTGTAATCGACTAATAATTTTACAGCTATGTTAAGAAGTCAAATATAACCTTGAATAAGAAGGTTTTGAAAACTAGAGAAAAATATTAACCGGTTTATTACAGGAACAAATAGGAAAGATGAGCAAGATGATGGAAAAGTTGCTTGTGAATCTTTAGACTAATCTCAATTTGATAACTTCGGAATGATTAGTTTTAAGTAGCGGTGAAGGTAATATCAATATTTTACTGTTTGTGGGTGGTGTCATATATCAGTGTGTGCTATTGCGTATGCTGAATCTGTCCGAGAGTAAAAATTAACTTTGGCTCGTAGATTACAAACGGATTATAGTAGTGAGTTGTGATTTGATGAAGAGGAAAGTGTTTGGTTTTGATATCCTCGTTTCAAAAACATGGTTGTTTTGTTTTGAGTTTTATATAATAAATATTTTCACTAGGATTTGCTTGTCAATTTCATGAGTTTTTAGGCGAAAATATTGATTTCAAATTATAATATAAAGCCAGGAGTTCCAGGAGAGAGGTCTAGTAGATTACATCGGCCTCAGTGTTCAACTGGTACTTATTTTATCAACACACAAGGGCTGAAAGGCAAAGTCGACCTTGGCTGAAGTTTTTACGTGACAATTTTGATTTAAATATATTTCCACCCAAAGATTAGATTTAATGGATATAAATCTCCATCGATTTATTCCCATATCATACAAGATTAAAGTCCTCAAGTTAAAGTCTTATGCTATTCCGTCGGTTTCCCTTTAGACCGCTTTTACTTAGTTTTTATGTTTTTATTATTCTTGTGAATATTTCCATTGCGATTTGCGAGCTTCAGACATTTTTTGTTACTTATATGTGTTTTAGATGGCACTACTCTTAAAAAAAATATATTTTCTATAACTAAAAACTTGATAGCTATAACTTGATTATATCTTAGGCTGATTATACCCCAGATTATTAATATTTTGCCGTTTTGTGAATTGGCAACTTGTATTTTCGTCAATGTTCAATAAGTTTTCTTTAATATGCTGAGTTCGCTAGTACTATAAGTCTTGGGATGACAATGAACATTTAAATTACTATTTTCTATATTTTATCTTTTAATTCGTGTTCTCCGTCACTGTAGGTATTAAGCGGTTTTTTATTTTTTTATCTGAGATTTATTGTGTATGTTTGTAAGAATAAGAATGTAATGGCGTCTTTTGTGTAACACTGTAATATTTTCTTCCTCTGTTTTGTCTACACTGCTACACAGCTATCAGATGTTCAGAAACGTGAATTTATCAAGAGTAATACAAGTTGGTCAGTTTGTTTCTTTTGTCTTTTTATATGCTGATAATATAACCGGTCACAAAATTACATAATGACTCATTTCATTTGTTTCAACAATTTCAACAAATGTTTAAATTTAGACATTATATTTTTTCACAGCCCATTTATGCTAATGCTTTTTAAATATTTTTAACTTCAAAAGGCTAGTGACCCTAGAGATGCAAAACATTCTAACGCTGGTTATTCCTACTCGTTTCTTTCATTATGTTTTAACCTTATTATATGCTGCATACGTTTTTGTGGTTTTCAGTTAGATGCTTGTTATATAGGGAGTGTTTTTTTGGCGTGTGAAATTAAATTGTTTGATCTATTCAAAGCGACTAACTAGCAAAGCTGTGAGATCACCGGGTTAAATGCTTTCCGGCATTTCGTACGTCAACAGGTTCTGAGTTCAGATTTCACCGATGTTGACATTGTCTTTTATCCTTTCTGGGTCTATAAAATAAATACTATGTGAGTACAATGATCAATGTAATCGACTGCTCCCTCAACCATATTTCAGGCATTGTGCCTATAAAAGAAAGGATCATTATTATTATTATTATTATTATTATTATTATTATTATTATTATTATTTATTATTGTTATTATTATTATTATTATTATTGTTATTATTATTATTATTATTATGTTATTATTATTATTATTGTTATTATTATTATTATTATTATGTTATTATTATTATTATTATTATTATTATTATTATTATTATATTATTATTATTACTATTATTTGTATTAAAAGGCAGTGAGCTGGCAGATTCTTTAGCACGCTTAGTGGCATTCTGTCTGTCTTCTTGATCTGAGTTCAAATTCCGCTGGGATGTACTTTGCCTTTCATCCATTGGGGGGAGGTTGATAAATTAAGTACCAGTTGCGTACTGGGGTAGATCGAATCGAGTGGCTCCCTTCCCACAAATCTGGGGCCTTGTAGTTGCAGTAGAAAGGGTCATTATTATTATTATTATTATTAGTAGTAGTAGTAGTAGTAGTAGTAGTAGTAGTAGTAGTAGTAGTAGTAGTAGTAGTAGTAGTAGTCCCACAGAATCGTTACATTTTCTCCTTCAGTTACAGCTTCAGGGTGGTGATTATACCAGTTGTCGGCAGTTTTGATATTGTAATGCCGACTTATTAGCCAGTGTAGATATTGGCCAACTCTGTCATGTCTAATTTTTATACTCCACTGGTGCTAGACTTTACATCCAGAGATAGGTGGTCCACTGTTTCAATCATGTCGTTGCAGAATCGGCATTTTGGGTCTGCTCCATTTTTCATCACATTGGCCTGGTAGTTCCGGGTTAATAGGCTTTGATCTTGAGCAGCCAGGATGAAACCTTCGCTCTTGCTTTTAGCCCTGAGTTCCGTAGCCACTGATGGGTTTGCTTCTGGTCAACATCAGTTTGTTTGCTGCGGGCCACAAATTTGCCGTGCAGAGGTTTCTCCTCCCACCTATCAGCCAATTGCTCGTGCGCTTTTTTCGTTGCCATTATTTTCACCTTCTTTGCAACAATAGTTGCCGTACTTCCCTCGGGTTGTTCAGTTTGGGTATCCTGCACGAGATCAATAGCAAAATTTTGCTTTCCTTTATGATAGAATGAAGCTTCTTTCGTCTCACGTGATTTTCCACGAGATTTAGCATCCAATCATTCGTTATTTCGAGATATTTAGCCAGTCCAATTGTGGTTGTTTTGTAAGCTTTATTATTATTATTATTATTATTATTATTATTATTGAGTGAGAGAGCAGTTCATGCCATCAAAGTGACACTGGGGTTATAAAATATACGAAGCCCAATATACATACATGACTACCCGTCTGATATGGGTACACCAGGCACATGCATCACAACCATACGTGCGCGACATGGTGATCTCATATCAGATAAACAGCACATGACCTTGCAGGTGGGGCCCAGTTAGAATTTTCTTCAGGTTGAGTAGCCCATCCCGCTCAAACGGTCCCTGAATAAGGGTTGTTTAAGGATGTTGAAAAAACCACCCATGTTTCCAGAGGTGAATTATTCAAACCCCAAAGAATCCCTCTCAAACATGGCTATGATGCTCCCCCACTACTTCTGCTCATGATCAGAGATGCACATATCGTCAGCCACTAAGGGACATGCTCAACTGGTTACGGTCAAACAACTGACAAGCAAATCTGTGGTATTGAGCAGAATATTTGCTGTAGCCCATCTTTTATACAAGAACAAAACAATGTACATGATAACACTTCCAATCAGTCAATATCAGAAGCCATGAGAGCACTGCCTGGTACTGCATCAGGGCATTTATTACTATTTATTATTTATTATTTATTATTTATTATTATTATTATTATTATTATTATTATTATTATTATCATTATTATTATTATTATCATTATTATTATTATTATCGTTATTATTATCATCATCATCATCATCATCATCATCATCATCATCACCATAATCACCATCATCATCATCATCATCATCAGTATTATTATTATTATTATTATTATTATTATTATTATTATTTTTCAGTGAGAGAGCAGTGCATGGCATCAAAGTGACACTGGAATAAAATGAACGAAGCCCAGTATACCCATCATTACTACACGTCTTATAAGGGTACACTAAGCACATGCATCACAACCATGTGTGCACGTCATGGTGATCTCATACCAATATAAGCAGCATATGACCTTGCCGGTGGGGCCCAGTTAGAATTTTCTTCGTGTCATGTCACCCAACCCGCTCAAAAAGTCCCTGAATAAGGGTTGTTTAAGGAGGTTGAACGAAGCACCCATGTTTCCAGAGATGAATTATTTAAACTCCAAAGAATCCCTCTCAACACATGGCTATGATGCTCTCCCACTACTTCTGCTCATGGTCAGAGATGCACATTTCGTCAGCCACTAAGGAAGATGCTCAACTGGTTACGGTCAAACAACTGACAAGCAAATCTGTGGTATGGAGCAGAATATTTGCTGTAGTCCATCTTTTATACCAAGACAAAACAATATACATAACACTTCCAATCAGTTAAGACCAGAAGCCACGAGTGCCACTGTCTGGTACTGCATCAGCGCATTTAATATTGCATCAGAGCATTTAGTACTGCATCAGGGCATTTATTATTGTCATCATTATTGTTGTTATTATTATTATTATATTATTATTATTATTATTATTATTATTATTATTATTATTATTATTTCCCTCTTTCTTCAAATTTTCTTCCGTTTCTCACCGAGCATTTTCCATACACCTAGGGCAGAGAAGCTCATTGTATGCATTCCCAGATTACACACGCAATTTTACAGGTAAAATATATATTTTAAAAATATATCAATAAATAAATTCATGAATGGATGTTGTTTTCACAGCGATAATGCTCTTCTCAATACATGAGCCGTTCCAGTTAACACGATTTTTTTGTACTTCCTGAAGGGATGGTAAGCCTGTTATCATTTTCAAATGGGTTTCAGTACCTTTTTTATCATTCCTAGAGATCCTACAATCACTGGTACTGTAGTCGCCTTGAGATGCCACAATTTTTCAATTTCTATTAGCAAGACTTTATATTTACTAATCTTGTCAGATTCTTTCGCCGCTATATTTTGATCGCAAGGAATACTCATGTCAATTAATAAACACACCTTCTTGTCTGATCTTTTATAATAATATCCGGTTTATTAGCTTTTATACTTTTGTCGGTATATACGGGGCAGTGCCATAGAATCGACACATTTTCTCCCTCAGTCACAGCTTCAAGATGGTGTTTATACCATTTGTCAGCGGTTTTGATTTTAAAATGCCGACATATTGTCCAGTGTAAATACTGGCCGACTCTGTCATGACTTGCTTTATATTCTACAGGTGCTAAGACTCTACACTCTGAGATTAGGTGGTCTATAGTTTCAATCTCATCGTTACAGAATCGGCATCTTGGGTCAGCTCCATTTTTTATCACATTGGCTTGGTACTTCCGGGTTTATAAGCTTTGGTCTTGAGCAGCTAATATGACACCTTCACTCTCTGCTTTTAGCCCTGAGCTTTGTAACCATTGGTGCGTGTGTTTCTGGTCGACATCAGCTTGTTTGCTACGGGCCACATACTTGCCATGCAGAGGTTTCTGTTCCCATCTGCTAGCTAATTATTCCCGCTCTTTTCTCTTTGCAACTAATTTTATTTTCTTTGCAGCAGCGGTTGGCGCATTTCCTTCAACCTGATCAATCTGGTAGGTATCTAAGAGATCAGTAGCGAATTTTTATTATTATTATTACTATTATTATTATTATTATTATTATTATTATTATTATTATTATTATTTTATTATTATTATTATTATTATTATTATTATTATTATTATTATTATTATTATTAATCATTATTATTATTATTATTATTAATATTATTATTATCATTCAGTAGTATATTTTTTATATCGTGCTTTCATTTCACTACCGAGCGCAGCTCTGTGTGCCTTGGGTATGTGCTGTGATTTGTTGTGATGCTCTGATGGTTATTGTATGGAAAGTGCTCTGCGTAGGATGTGTGCTGTGCCTAGTAGTGCAATTTTCTGTATGTTATATGTGTTTGTAAGTCCTGGTGTTTTTGTTATGTATTTGTCTGAATATTTTTTTATCATGCCTAATGCACCTATTATGATAGGAATTGTTTCTGTTTTTAGATTCCACATTCTGGTTACCTCTATTTCCAGGTCTTTGTATTTTGAAAGTTTCTCCATTTCTTTTAGAGACACGTTGTCATCCGCTGGTATTGATACATCAATTAGAAAACATTTTTTCCTTCATGATCTCTGACAACTATATCTGGTCTGTTGGCCTTAATTTCTCTATCTATGTGTATTATTATTATTATTATTTATTTTTTTTTCAGTTATCATCTTATTGGTATTGATACAGCGATTAGAAAGCCCTTTTTTCGCTGATGATCTTTAGCAACTATATCGAACATATTAGCCTTGATTTCTTTGTCTGTGTGTATTAGCACATCCAAGAGAATGGCTGCATTTTCATCTACTGTGACCTTTTCTGGGGTGTGCCTAAACCATTTTTTTCTTTTGATATTCCATAGTGTTGGTATAACTTCCAGTGTATATAGGTCCCAACTCTGTCGTGTCTGTGAATATATTCCTTCTTAGCAAAGACTGAACATCCATAGAAAATATGATTTATTGTTTCTTCTCCATCACCACATTACTATTATTGTTGTTGCTGTTGTTGTTGTTATAATTATTATCATTTTCATATATACTCCACAGATTAGACTGTTGGAAAAGAAAAGAATCCTAACATCCGTCTACAACCTGTAGCCTTAGCTGGCAAGAACACTCCTAAGTCCCCTAGCTGTCCCCAATAACCCTGTTTTCTGTAGCTGTTCTAAACTGCGTTTTATTCCTATTTCCTCTATCCGGATCTTTAGGGATAATCCACAATGTACCTATAACTACTGGGATACATTTTACCAGCACTTTCTATAGTCTCTGTAATTCAGTATCATGGTCCTGGTACTTTGCTAGTTTTTCTAATCCTCTCATATTTATTTTTACATTATTTGGGACCGTAAAGTCAGTTATCCGGTACTTTCTATTCTCTTTATCTGCAACTGCCAAATCCGGCTTTCTAGCTCATATTACTCTGTGAGTCTTAATGTAAAAGTCTCACAACATCTTGTATTTCTTACTTTCTTGTACAAATACAGAATTTAGTAAAGTACTGGAAAGTGTACGATATGATAATAATAATAATAATAATAATAATAATAATAATAATAATAATAATAATAATAATAATAGTAATAATAATAAATAAATTGTCTTAACTGGTACATCACACATATTGAGAAAAGCATTGTCGATGTGAGAACTGTTGCTGCTCATGTATTTTAATTTAACTTTAAAAAAAAAAAAAAAAAAAAAATGAACGAACTATTGAGTTTGGCTTAATGGCCTACCAATGTATACTATGAGTTTCTTTGCCCTAGGAGTCGGGAAGACACTCGGCAAGAAATGGAAGCAAATTTGAAAGAAGAAAAAAAAAGTAATAATAATAATAATAATAAGTAACAAGTAACTGCGGAATATGTGGAGATGGACAAGAAACATAAATCATATTATCTCTGGCTGCCCAGTCCTGGCTAAGAAGGAATATATTCACAGACATGACAGAGTTGGAACCTACATACACTGGAAGCTATGCCAACATTATGGAATAACAGCAGAAAAAAGATGGTATAGGCACACACCAGAAAAGGTCACAGAAAACGAGAAAGCAACCATACTCTGGGATATGCCGATACACACAGATAGAGAAATTAAGGCCAACAGACCAGATATAGTTGTCAGAGATCATGAAGAAAAAAAATGCTTTGTAATTGATGTATCAATACCAGCAGTTGACAACGTGTCTCTAAAAGAAATGGAGAAACCCTCAAAATACAAAGACCTGGAAATAGAGGTAACTAGAATGTGGAATCTGAAAACAGAAACAATTCCTATCATAGTAGGTGCATTAGGCAAATACATAACAAAAACACCAGGACTTACAAACACATATAACATACAGAAAATTGCACTACTAGGCACAGCATACATCCTACGCAGAACACTTTCCATACAATAACCATCAGAGCATCACAACAAATCACAGCACATACCCAAGGCACACAGAGCTGCGCTCGGTAGTGAAGTGAAAGCACGCTATAAAAATAAAACTACTGAATAATAATAATGATAATAATAATAATAATAATAATAATAATAATAATAATAATAATAATAATAATGATGATAATAATAATAATAATAATAATAATAATAATAATAATAATAATAATAATAATGATGATAATAATAATAATAATAATAATAATAATAATATATAATAATAATAATAATAATAATAATAATAATCATAATGATGATAATAATAATAATAATAATAATAATAATAATAATAATAATAATAATATAATAATAATAATAATAATAATAATAATAATAATAATTATCATTATCTTCATCGTCATCTTCATCATCATATACACACACTGGATTAGACTCTTTTGAAAGAAAAAGAATACTAACATTGGTCACTTTTCATAGTCGTCTCTTTAATTCACTTACCGGGTCCTGGTATTTCGCTATTTTTTCTATACCTCTCATAAGTTTTTTGGGTTTTTTTTTCATAATTTGGGATTGTAAAGTCAATAATCAGGCACTTTCTATTTTCGTTATCTACTACTATTAACTCAGTCCTTTACCATCCTTTACACTGTCAGTCTGAATGCTAAACTTCAACGACATCTTGTATTTCTCACTTTCTAGTACTTTACTAGGTTCATGTTCATAGCATTTACCACTATGGTTAAATCCTAGCTTTCTTTCTACATAACCCCCAGTTGATTATACACCCTAGGTTGTCATGTCTTTTCTTGTAGTCTTTCTGTGCTAGCATGCTACATTCACTTACTATATGAGTAACATTTTCCATTTTTGATTTGCATAACTTAGATTGGAGATCTACTTGGTTTTTGTCTATCCAATTAGTCCAATTATCCACTTATTGCTTAATGTTTGATCTTTTGGTCTCCCTCTTCAACTTTCCATTCTGCAACAATAGCCATGTCTCACTACCATTGTTTGTTGCAACTATGCTTGAGTATCTACCGTACAACGCCTTCTCCTGCCAGTCAGATAATTTCTGTTCTTCTTCCTGGTTTTTAACTTCGTTTGGGTTTTTGGTTTCCCTTTCTCTTGCTGTGACCCACGCATCTTTTAATAAACTTCCTTCACTATTACCTACATATGAGTCTATATCTACTCTAGCTAACTCTACGCAGTCTTCTACTGATATTAACCATCCTCCACCTTCCTTTCTAGGTAAGTATAATCTTGCTACTCCTGCCCTTGGATGGAGTCCTCCATTCATATTGAATTCCTTCCTACTTCTTCTGCTTAGCATTACTAATTCAGTTTTTTTCCAATTTACAAAAGCTGCTGAGTACCTAAGTAATAATACTGCCCACGTATTTACAGCCTTCGCTAGATTCAGACCATTTAGCTTTGACTTCTTTAGCCCATTCGCACTTTTGATTTAATCCTTCTCATTATTTGTTTGCATTTCTATAGTTACTACTTTGTTAGATTATAATATTCCTGGATGCCAATATCTCTCTCCTCCTTTAATTGACTTTAACGTCTGGCCATCTGGTAATTGGACGCTTTCGCAGTAGACTACCTGTCTCCGTCTAATGACTAACATTCCACATTTACTCTCCCAAATTCTATACCTTTATCTTTGCTAAAGCGTCTTACAGTCTGTATTAAGGCGGCGAGCTGGCAGAAACGTTAGCGCGCCGGGCGAAATGCTTAGCGGTATTTCGTCTGCCGTTACGTTGTGAGTTCAAATTCCGCCGAGGTCGACTTTACCTTTCATCCTTTCGGGGTCGATAAATTAAGTACCAGTTACGCACTGGCGTTGATGTAATCGACTTAATACCTATGTCCGTCTTTGTTTGTCCCCTCTGTGTTTAGCCCCTTGTGGGTAGTAAAGAAATAGGTATTTCGTCTGCCGTTACGTTGTGAGTTCAAATCCCGCCGAGGTCGACTTTACCTTTCATCCTTTCGGGGTCGATAAATTAAGTACCAGTTACGCACTGGGGTCGATGTAATCGACTTAATACCTATGTCCGTCTTTGTTTGTCCCCTCTATGTTTAGCGCCTTGTGGGTAATAAAGAAATATGTATTAAGGAATCTATCTTTATCATTCTTACTAAAAAGATTCAGATCATCCATGTTGAGTAAATGATTAATTTTTTCCTAACTATTTCTGAACTGATACCCTGCCTTTGTCTTCTTTGATACTAAACTGAGGGAGATCAAAGATACGACAAATATTAAAAAGGACAACGGGATCCCCTACGAGTGTATTTACTTTCCATTTCTTCATGCTAAAGCTAATTAATTCTCTTGTGTTGCCTGTTTGTTTTTTTCTGAATATAATCAGAAATACTGAATATACTCAGGCATACTGTACCTAATCACTTATCCATGAGCATGAGATCATGTCACAGGTATGTATAATAGATCATGCATTCCTCTAGCCTCCTACCTGTATCCTTTTTGTTATTCTGGCTGAGAATTCGTGTTTTTAAGGTGCTTTTAAATGCCTTCTGAAAGCATTCCTTTTAACCGCTTCCACATGGTAAGTGTTTGGTGTATAGTTGTTACCTGTATCACCCTTACTCTTACCTTTCATAATGTGCATTGTCCTACCGCTAGTCATCCAGTCTGGTACTATTCCTCCATCAAGGCGATCCTCAAGTTGTTCACTCAGCCTCCCATGTAAACTACTTAATTACTTAAGCCAGTACCATCTGACTAAAACTGATACTGGGCCCTTTCAATTCGGCATTTTCTCTAACACTTCCCTCATTAATACACTAGTTAGTCTTGAATCTAACTGTGTCTCACTCACTATTTCTTCCCTCACTTTCTTTAACCATACTGCATCTCCAATATGGTTGTCTGGATTATGCCGCATATTACTGTAGAACGTTTTAGCTTTTTTCTGCATTAGGTTTCTCATCTTCAGTACTTCATTCTCCACTATTTATTTGGAGATTACATCTCCTCTAGTCTGTCTCAAATAATCTATTCCGTTGAGACTGATCTATTCTTTTCTGATATCTGGAGAGCTTACCGGCCACTGCTATGATACGCCGTTTCAACTCTTTTATTGTCCCAAATCATTTCTCTTTGACTAAGTGTCTTTCTTCGAGGCAAAATTTGCACCTTGTCTTTCCAAACTTGTTTGTTTCCAGGCTTCTGTTCTTGCTAAAGAATATCTTGCTTAAAGTCTTCATCTTAATTTGTAGTCTCCTTTTCCACATTTGCTCTTTTTTAATTTTTTCCTGTGAGATATCTAATCTTTTGGAAACAACTGCCCCTCCTCCATAGATCAATAAGCTAGTGTCTTCTATATTTCTAGTATCTATCTTACTGATAACAGAATCTATTTACACTAAGAACCTTTTTTCTAAGTACTTTTTCTCAAGGGAATATTGCATCTTGTGTTTCCTAACCTTTTAACTCCATTTATATATATATATATAATATATATATATACATACAGACATACATATATATATATATATATATATATATACAAGATAAGAAAATGGAGAAACACATCTTAATCAATGATCAACTACCATATAATACCCAATCACATAATTTATTAAACCACTACATATGAACATTAAGGTCAAACATAATAATATAGAACAAAACAATGTACATGAAAGAGTAATATGATACAATAAGTACAGTATGTATAAGTGAATATAAATAAATACAAATATAAATATAAACTACATCTTACAGCTGTTTCAGCCATGCAGATATGGGTGCCTCATTATGCTCATATTAGCCATGTGTGATAGGTTAATATGTAGTTATAAATGAGACACTTACAAAAATATCCCAAGTCCTCTTCAGAGATTATGAAGAAAAAAACTACATTAAATATGAAAATCAGAGGAGGTACATCCATACAATAGTAGGTACATACACATAATATATAATATATAATATAATATACACATACATATGGGTGTATATATCCATACTCCTATATATATATATATATAATATATAAACATATATATAATATAATAATAATAATATACAGCAATACACATACATATGTTCTATATTCAAGGTTACAGTTAGTGACAACAATATATTAGAATATTACATTATAGAAACAATACACATATCTATATTCAAATGCAGATATACAAAGTCAATAATTCATTATATTAAGTTACAAAATGCCATTAGTATTACTATCATTACTATTACCATTGCCACTGTTGATACTAGTATCATTATTATTATTAATAATAATAATAATAATAATAGCATTAATACCAGCAAAACAAAACAATATGTGCATCGCTAGGTTAGCAACATAATAGAAAAAACAACAACAACAATAATACAGTACCATGCAAAGCATTAGGATCGGCAGATACATATAAAAAGAAAGATGGAAAACATTGATTTACATAGTAGAAAATTCCAACTGCATCGAAGTTCTTAACATTTATGTATGAACTTTGTTGGGTGCTTCACTAGCAGTATATTGGATATATGTTATCCCATGGAGGGTTGCACTTACAACCCCTATCTCAATTTATATATATATATATATACATATTATATATATATATATATATATATATATATATATATATATATATACACTTGCATCAGAAATTAATTAGCACTTCTAAAATTTCTACATTAAATAGGTTAAATCAATTAACCTATGAGCTGTTCAAAACGTCTTACGCGATGAGAAAACTTAGTATGGTGTGATTTCGGTCCTTGCGAGGCGCTACCTATATCTATTAAACAAAGGAAGATTTGTCTGCATCCGCACTCCAAGTTGTTGTTGCACTGCTATGTCAACATCATAAGGCTGTAGACTCTCAAACTGCTCTGCAAACAAAGTTACGTCATCGTTCTGCGCAACAGTGAACTCGCAACAAAGCAATAGTTCGAGATATGGCCACTAGGTGACAGCACATACCTTGAGTGAAGAGCAAATCAAGGGTGCTAATTAATTTCTGACGGTAGTGTAGTTATAAATGAGACACTTACAAAAATATCCCAAGTCCTCTTCAGAGATTATGAAGAACAAACTACATTAAATATGAAAATCAGAGGAGTTACATCCATACAATAGTGGGTACATACCCATAATATATAATATATAATATACACATACATATGAGTGTATATATCCATACTCCTATATATATATAATATATATATATATATATATATATATATTTATTAATCAATATAGTGTGGCAAAAAAATTTTGTAGAATTTTTTTGCCACCAGCGGCCTAACCTGATTAAATTAAATCAAGCCAATCTTCCATAGGCCCTCAGATTCTTCAGTAAGAAATAGCCAAGTCGGAACAGATATTTTCACGAGGCATTTCCGACCCTGCCAGGCAATATCTGACCTAAAATTTTCAAATCATCGCACTCGCACCAAATTTATCGGCAGCAAATAAATATAAGCCGTCGATTCCATTACGGAATTAACCAGAAAATTCATAATTAATCATATAGGGTGGCAAAAAAAATTTTGTAGACTTTTTTGCCACCAGCTGCCTAGTGGGAAAAAATTAAATAGTCATAGACCATTTTTAGTTCAACATCAACAATCAAGGAACGGCCATAATAGGCCATTCACCCACTAGAAATAACAGCCAAAGCTTCAACCGCAAATAAAAATCAATTCCGTAAACCAGGAGAAAATTTAAAAAACATTTACCCTGTAATTTCTTATACGATGCACCGTTTCATCTGCTGTTTAATGGTAAACTAACCTGATTAAATTAAATCAAGCCAATCTTCCATAGGCCCTCAGATTCTTCAGTAAGAAATAGCCAGTCGGAACAGATATTTTCACGAGGCATTTCCGACCCTGCCAAGGCAATATCTGACCTAAAATTTTCAAATCATCGCACTCGCGCCAAATTTATCGGCAGCAAATAAATATAAGCCGTCGATTCCATTACGGAATTAACCAGAAAATTCATAATTAATCAATATAGGGTGCCAAAAAAAATTTTGTAGAATTTTTTTGGCACCAGCGGCCTAGTGGGAAAAAATTAAATAGTCATAGACCATTTTTAAGTTCAACATCAACAATCAAGGAACGGCCATAATAGGCCATTCACCCACTAGAAATAACAGCCAAAGCTTCAACCGCAAATAAAAATCAATTCCGTAAACCAGGAGAAAATTTAAAAAACATTTACCCTGTAATTTCTTATACGATGCACCGTTTCATCTGCTGTTTAATGGTAAACTAACCTGATTAAATTAAATCAAGTCAATCTTCCATAGGCCCTCAGATTCTTCAGTAAGAAATAGCCAAGTTGGAACAGATATTTTCACGAGGCATTTCCGACCCTGCCAAGGCAATATCTGACCTAAAATTTTCAAATCATCGCACTCGCGGTAAATTTATCGGCAGCAAATAAATATAAGCCGTCGATTCCATTACGGAATTAACCAGAAAATTCATAATTAATCAATATAGGGTGGCAAAAAAAATTTTGTAGAATTTTTTTGCCACCAGCGGCCTAGTGGGAAAAAATTAAATAGTCATAGACCATTTTTAAGTTCAACATCAACAATCAAGAACGGCCATAATAGGCCATTCACCCACTAGAAATAACAGCCAAAGCTTCAACCGCAAATAAAAATCAATTCCGTAAACCAGGAGAAAATTTAAAAACATTTACCCTGTAATTTCTTATACGATGCACCGTTTCATCTGCTGTTTAATGGTAAACTAACCTGATTAAATTATATCAAGCCAATCTTCCATAGGCCCTCAGATTCTTCAGTAAGAAATAGCCAAGTCGGAACAGATATTTTCACGAGGCATTTCCGACCCTGCCAAGGCAATATCTGACCTAAAATTTTCAAATCATCGCACTCGCGCAAATTTATCGGCAGCAAATAAAATAAGCCGTCGATTCCAT
>NC_042997.1:38350630-38380630 GCF_006345805.1 Octopus sinensis
TTATTAATAATAATAATAATAATAATAGCATTAATACCAGCAAAACAAAACAATATGTGCATCGCTAGGTTAGCAACATAATAGAAAACACAACAACAACAATAATACAGTACCATGCAAAGCATTAGGATCGGCAGATACATATAAAAAGAAAGATGGAAAACATTGATTTACATAGTAGAAAATTCCAACTGCATCGAAGTTCTTAACATTTATGTATGAACTTTGTTGGGTGCTTCACTAGCAGTATATTGGATATATGTTATCCCATGGAGGGTTGCACTTACAACCCCTATCTCAGTTTATATATATATATATATATATATATATATATATATATATATATATATATATATATATATATATATATATATATATAGATATATATATATATATATATATATATATACATATATATATATATAACGGGAAGCTTTATGAAAATAAACAAAAGACGAAGGCAGGTGGAGTACAAACAAACAATTGTATAAGTATGGCGCTCAGGAATATAAATAAAACAAGCCTTTTACGTTTCGAGCCTACGCTCTTCAACAGAAAGATACACAGAAAAGAAACACGGAGAGAAACAAGGAGAGAAAAAATGCGTGCATATATATATATAGGGTGGGTTGAAATTAATTAGTTATTAGTAATTGCTTATAGTATTTTGGGTATCATTGAAGACCTGATGACAACAGTTTTTAAATAGACAACACTAACGGAGATTTCTTATTTTCTTATTACCTTATTTCTGCTTTTTCATTTTCCAGATGGCCGGTCGTTTGACTCTTCAAGTGCGAGGTAATATAGCAGTACGCTATGAAGGGTGGTAGTACATTGTTTTGGTTCAGCGATAGTAGCGTGCATGGAAAGGCAAGCATGCAACACTACGTCCGGAGACAATAAAAAGTCGTCATCCAAAGCTGATGATTACGAGCTCTGTGAACGATGCAAAAAGCGACCATCCAATCACATCTCAATCCGACGAGAATGAGGCAACAGCGCAGAAATGTTTAATCGCGGCTCGCAAAAATCAACACATGAAGCAGCGAGTGAAAGTGGACTAGCAAGACACACAATACGCAGAGTGTTGCTTAATGAATTTCATTTTCCTCCGTGGAAACCGCTGTACGTACAGGAGGAGCTAAAAGCTGAAGAGTGTGACCGTAGATGTTCAGAACTCCAGAAATCCAGATCTCACTCAATGGGATTTTTAGCTGTGAGGTTACAGCAAAAGGAAGTGTAAAAGACAAATCATTGAAGACACAGATTCAGGAGGTTGTCAATGATATCCCAGACAACGTCCTTCAGAAGGTTGGTCGTTCCATCCCTGGCCGTTTGAGGAAACTGGTTGACACCACCGGTGCCTCGGTTGAAATATGAAGACTTACTTTCATTTTCGAATAAAGAACATGTGTGATTTGTTTCAATAAATTTGAAAAAGTAATATGGATTTTATTACCAAATTTTAATGCCTACATACTTCTCCCCCTGTATATATATATATATATATATATATATATATATATATATATATATATTGTAATATATATTTGCCAACTAAGTGTGGCGTCCTATATAGGACAGTGCCGCTGTCGTTTATAGCCCCAAGAAGATATCTCCCCCAGCTGGATAACGACACACAGTCTGTGTCCGATTAGTATTTGCGAGGAGTAGTCGTCGGTCCCTTTTCTAGCTTTACGAGATACATGCGGATTCGAGTTTCTGGGCGGTTAACCCTCCTCAGTGTGTGTTAATCTCTAGCTAGTGGTGAAAGCTCATTCCACTCGCAAATTACTAGATACTTTTCTAACGACTCATTGGTAAATATATGTTAGCATTCCGTGCAGCCACTGTAGTTCAAAGATGTAATATATATATACATATATATTATGTTTAGAGAGAGAGAGAAGATACTCGTGACCTCGTGGCTGCTAAGTGAGTCTCTTGGCACAGAGATAAGTTTCATAAAAATGCACGAAACTATCCACATTTTATAACTCCGAAAAGACGAAAACATACAAATATATATATATATAATATATATATATATATATATATATATATATATAATATATATAATATACAGCGTGTTGGGGATAAATGTTTCAGTTTGCATAATAGAAAAGAAAGCACATAAACCAATCAAACACTAATTATATATTTTAAAAATTTTAAAAAAATTAATTAGGTGATCAAAAGGAAATATCAGTTTACTTAAAGTACCTTACCTTCGGCTTGCACCACTGCCTGAAGACGTCTCCAAAACCTGGCGCACTCGTTTATCTCTATCTTCTTGAGAACATTTTCGAGTACCTCCAGAGCTGTTGGTGACTTTGTGAACCATCGGTTATACATAATACTCCATGAGATTATAATTTCACGACACAGGTGACCAGATTTTGGCGCTGTGGACATTGTAGAAATCCTCAGTCTAGTTTTTCCTTCTGTTTCCTGCTATAATACTCAGCAGCCAGATTTTGGTCACGCTCTCCAGTAGCTTCACACATTGTCGTCTGAATTTAGCCTAAGGACATATTCAAAGATAGCAGGTAGTATGTTTTAAAACACACACAAAGACTATCTGAATTTGCAGTAAAATTGGTAGTTATGATGTCTTACATCCTTTATAATGTTCACAGAGCATTAAACAGCAATCATGATGTCGCTCTCAGTTTGATACCAGCCGCGAAACATCATGATACATTTCTTTTAGCTTTTCCTAGCTCATTAGTTGCACCGAGTCACTCTCCGTTGTTTAGTGATGCTGGATTGTTTCAAGTTCCGCTTCTAGGTGTCCTGTGGTGACTACAGTAGGGAGCAGTCATCTATTTGATTGAGAATTAATGTTTTCAATATGAGTAGGATGGCATCCTTTGTCTTAAGTCTGAATAATTTCTGAGTCCAATCAACCGCTCACCTGCAGAGTTCTGTCACTTCTGGAATATGCACATGGAATAATGCATTATTACTTCGGTGGATTCCTAGGTCACGCACCCACACTGACTCTGAAATTGCACTACCTCTTCGTATAGATATTCCGATTGTTATCTCATAGTGGGTCGATAGCAGAATGCTTCGAACTTCTTGGCGGTGAACTACACGTTAATTCCGTCAACTCACTTGTATATTTCATTCAGGTCTGTCTGATGTTTAGGATGTCATATGAGGTCAGAGAGATAAATCTGTTAATTTTAGCATCTGCTGTTTCTTCCTTCATTATACCTTCTAGTATTTTGAGAAGTTTACCGTCGGTATACAAATAATCTTTGAAAAATGTACTATGATTGTGTCACAATCCAAGTTTATAAGTAACAACAAGCTAAGTAGTGTGACATCATCACGGATATACATCGCAACCTCATTGTGACTTCTTTCTCTTCTATATTGGTAAATATATCTCCGAAAACAGATGGGTTTCTTGATTGGATGCAATAAATTCCATAATGTCTCAAGATGGTGAACAGTCTGCTTAAGTGTGTCCTGCGAAGCACTTGGGGGTAGATGAATTCGCTCTTTTCCTCGCTATATACCCACCACGGATGAACTAAATCCGTTAATTTTCAGAGCCACTACAATAAGGTTTTGGGTGGAGCATTTTCTGTTGACACTTCGAGAAATTATTTTAAAATTAATTGGAAATTAACAAATTAAATAGCAATAAAGAAGAATAATTTTCAGTATACATTTCTTAAATTAGTCTCGTTAGACATGTAAAGCACCGTAAAAGTAATTATGTTGCTATATTTGGCAATATATTAGATTGTAAAAAGGGACTAAAGAAAATGGATTTGCATTTACTAAAGGGCGTACATTACTGGAATTGCAGCTTAAAGACCTCACCAAGTAAGCTATTATCTCAGTTTAGCCCAACTGATCAGTAACTATTTTCGTTTAAATTGTGCTAGTCTTTAGAGTTGAAATATTTGGATTTTTGTAAAAGCTATCTTAACACATATAGTAATATATGTTTCAAATAACAGAGTTAAAAGAATACTCATTTTTTTATCAGAGGCATCGCATCAAACAAATTTGCTACTTCACCGATGTTCATAATATCAACGATGGACGTTTTGAAGGCACAGTAGACTTTACTAAATGTCTTACGGAATTCTATGCTAAGCACAACTGATTCTGCCGAAATATTGATTTCTCACGTAGCTCTAGGCTACACTTGGTAGTACAAGGGTAAAGATTAAATTTAACTTAGTACTTTTTGCGTCCCTTTTAGCGGTCAAATGCCAATTTATCCCTGCAATATTTTAAATCAGAAAAAAAATGGTAAATACTTCAAGGATTATTATCTTTGTTATAACTGTTTCAGAAACAAACTTTTAGGAAATACGTAATACGATGGGGAAGGGCTGTATACATGTCTAGACCGGGAGTGACTGACCTTGGGAATAGAGAGAAGAAAAGTGAAATATAAATTTATTCCTGTTTTAATTACCTTGCGCTACCAGTAGGAAAACAGAGATAATTAGACGTTCTGAACTATTCAGAAGAAAACATGCTTGGGAAAAAATATCAATGTATATATATTTTTATATATTTGTCGAATAATTGACAGCAAATACTGATTAATATGCAGCTGGATTTATTGTAACACATGTCAAACTTAGCTTTTCCTAGACTTTTCAAAGACATGGTGGGAATTGAATTTTTTCATTTAAACTTACATTAATTAAACAAAAGAAACAATTGTTTAATGCTGATTGACCTATATGTGTCATAAATTCAAGTAGAAATATTTTTCTTTTATTTTACATATGTTTTCGTTCGTGAAAATCTTAATCTTGTGCATTTACTGCAACCTGGGAAGGTAGAAAATTATATCACATTTCTGAACATGAGACAGCAATGATTTAAATTTTAAAAATATATATTGTTTTTAAATGAACGATTTAACATTGAGAAATTGCGAAAAAAAATATTCTGTCACGGAATAAAATATTGATAAACAGTTGTTTTTCTATTTTTGAATGCCCTGAAATATACTTAAATAGTATGCCGCCGGGTCACTCTGCTTTCATTTGCTTTCAATAACTCACTGTTCTGCAAACAATCATTGAACTTAATGTAAGGTAAGCCCATATCGAAAAATCCATAATATTGATGAATTTCTACATGTATATTACCTAAAGTTTAGCTGATTAAGTTCCTCAGTACTTACATATATAATTCAGAGAATGCGTTCATCTTGGCATACAATGGTTTTAGGTCATCTATATTGTGTAACCATGTAAGTATAAAAATAAGAAATTCTTAATTATGAAAATGTGAAATTTGAAATTAATAATCTTGTTCTTGATCGTCCACATGTTTTATTTCACGTATGTTACAAGATCTACACCGATTAGAAGTTACTGTTAATAACTTATTAGGTTGTCAGATAAATTGTTCGTTTTCTTGCACTATAATCCTTAATTTTCATCAATAATTTTTTTACAAATTAGTCAATAATATATACTCATTCATAGTTCACGACTCCTTGCCAACATTGCATAACGCCTAACGGTGGTTAGCATATCTTTTATTAAAATCACCTTCGCATCTATCAATATATTTTTTCTTTTTGGATGTTATTATGTTGAAGCGCTGAGGTGAATATCTTTATATATAAAAGTAAGGTTGTGTGTCTGTCTCCTACGCTTTAGATTCCTAACTACTCCCACATTTTGCGGTGCAGTGTAACCAAAACCGGGTATCTTATAGTCGTGATTCATATCGAGCCCTTCTGTGTATTAGCGCGCATCTACGATGAGTCTAGGATTTTAAAAAAATTTACCATCAATTTTTACCATTTTTAATGCATTTTTGGCATATATAAGGGAAGTAACTCTTTAAAAATTTATTATTAAATCTCAGAACGTAAAAAGCTACAGTAACACTCCCCTTTTGTGGTTAGCCATATTGAGATGGCTATTATACTTTACATCTCTAAAAATGCTTATATAGTTATTTCCCTTACAAACCCGAGCAACGCCGGGCGATACTGCTAGTTATTTCATAAATCACTGATGTAATCCCGAATGTCTGCTAGAGTAAGCAAGTTTCTGGGAACAGATACAACTTGGAGTGGGCGCCTCGTGCGTCCTGCGATTGATAACATTCTTCTCGTTGGAACAGCATCAGTATAAAGCTTTCCCTGATCATATTCTTTTATTCTTTTATTTGGAGCCTCACCTTTTAGTCGAACAAATCGACCCCAGGACTTATTCTTTGGATGCCTACTACATATTCTATCGGTCTTTTTGCCGAACCGTTAAGTTACGGGGACGTAAATACACCAGAGTCTGTTGTCAAGCGATGTTGGGAGAGAAAGACAGACACGCAAACACAGACACACACACACACACACACACAGAGGCACGCACACACACACACACACGACGGGTTTCATTCAGTTTCTGTCTACTAGATCCACTCACAAGGCTTTGGCCAGCCCGAAGCTATAGTAGAAGACACTTGTCCAAGGTGCCACGCAGTGGGACTGAACCTGAATCCATGCGGATGGGAAGCAAGCTTCATAACACACAACCACGCCTATATTAAAAAAAGTTTCCTACATACACACATACAAACATACACGCACACACATGTTTATATAGGAGAGGCTTATCAATCAAGGCGAGGAAACGTCAACTCACATTAGTCTTAACATTCAAAGGGAATGTGGGACAAAGCATATAATCTTCCTGCATCTTTTTATATTTCACTAGCAGTATCACCCGGCGTTGCTCGGGTTTGTAAGGGAAATAACTATAAAGCATTTTTAGAGAGTTATAGCCAAAAAATAGCAAAAAATGCATTAAAAATGGAATATAAATTATGGTAAATTTTTTTTAAATCGTTGACTCATCGTAGACATTTTTAGAGAGTTACTTCCCTTATATAATGGCGAAAAAATTCATTAGAATGGAAAAAAATGATGGTAAATTATTTTTAAAATCGTAGACTCATCGTAGACGCGCGCTAATACCCAGAAGGGCTCGATATGAATCACGACTATAAGATACCCGGTTTTGGTTAAACTGCACTGCATAATGTGGGAATAGTTAGGAATCTAAATCGTAGGAGACAGACAGCACACAACCTTACTTTTATATATAAAGATATTCATAGTTATAAGGTTGTAAGTTATTCTAACTTTCAAGCCACCCTTAACCACAGCATTACTATAGTAGGCCGCTGCCTTATTGAATACTTCCCTAGAGGACGTGAGATTAGATATTCTGTTGCTGATATAGACTACAATATTTTTGACTATAATGGAGAGATAAGTCAGTTCATGTATACAGGTGAAGTTTTCATTCGGTTTATGATAGAATTTATGATACATGTTTAAGCCCTAAAAAACATCTAAGACGTTTATTTAGAGGGGCCTAATTGACTAAAATATATATGACATTTTTCCTAAAGCTTCAAGCCATCACACATGCCTAAACCATCATCATAGTATAGACCAACGCTGTGATATGATTTGAGTATATAGTATAAAAGATACCTATTTAAAGAGATACAGGCGCAGGAGTGGCTGTGTGGTAAGTAGCTTTCTCACCGAACGGACGCGTTTTTTTTTCGCTCCGGCAAATGTCACGTGTTGACGTGAATTATTGAACATTTTACGGCAACAGGTAGGACATTTTGGATATTTTTGGAAGCATAGTGAGGTTTATTGCTTGCCGTTAATACTTTTTTGGCATTAATGTTAATTAGTGTTAACACTTTTCTGCGCGTAATAAGCTTCACTTTGCTTCGGATGTATTTGTTCTGCCTCTTGGCATATTTATTGTCTCACCTTTTAGTGAGAATTGTGTTTTGAGAGGCATAAGTCCTCCTCAAAAATTAATTTGTTCGCTTGGATTTACCACGGAGAACCAATTGTGCTTGGATTTAACACGGAGAACCAATTGTGCTTGGATTTACGACGGAGAACCAATTGTGCTTGGATTTACCACGGAGAACCAATTGTGCTTGGATTTACCACGGAGAACCAAGTGTGCTGCAACTGGAGTACCCTGTTTCGTGAGGATTACCAGTTGCAGAACTGTGTTGCCATTATTTGAACTGTCTTCCTTCGTCCTTTTCTCTGCTCTGTCTTACTGTTCTGTCATTGTGTTTTTTTCTTATTGGACTTTTTTATGGCAAAAAAGGAGTTAACCATATGGGAGTTAACACCTCCGAAGGGTTACCTGAAGGAGCTGGAGGACAAAACCGTGGTGTTGAGGACTTATTCAAAGTCACTCAACACCATAATGGTTTTTCCGAAAGCCACTATTGTGAACGAGCTGGCAGACTATATGCCAGCCGTTAAATACATCCAACGGGGAGCCAAATACGCAACGATTTGGTTGCTGTTTGACTTCCCTAAAGCAGCTTGCAATTTCGCAAGCAAGCCCATTGAGGGCGAAGAGATTTTGTTTCTCCCAAGCTACAAGGGAGAAAAATTAATAAGATTATGCGTCTGCGGCCTGCCACCCGGCTTTGAGCCCGAGTGGGTGGAAGATTCTATCCGACGGGGTCTGAGTGGTGGTAGCGCCAAGATCCTGAACGTAAGAATGCAGCCTGCGGCTGATTGGGAGGGGTCAAAGGCTACTTTGACTCTATGGACCCAGTCAGCCAAGAGTCTGGTTTTGCCGGACTTTTTGAGGATGGCCGGGTCCAAGTATCCGGTGATGCTTGAGGGACGCCCCCCCCCCAAGTGTCACCTGTGTTTGGAGACCGGTCACATTAAGAAGAACTGCCCCAGGGACCAGAGTAGGATCCTGGAGAAGTTAATATCAGAGCCTCTCCCTGTCCCACCAATGGAGGGAGAGAAACAGAACGAGGAAGCGGTGGCTTCCTCAACAAGAAAACGAAAAGTGGGAAACAATGGTGACCCACTAAAAGACCCGGAAGCTACGGGAGAAAGAGTGGACCCGGCGTGTGCAACGCCGGAACCTCAACCTCCCGTGGCCCAGGATAAAAAGAAAAAAAGAAAGAAAAGAAACGGGACGCCGCCAGCGGATTGTAACACGTAGACGGCGTCTCCCATGTGTCCTCCGGCGGTTGTGGGGCCGGAGAAATATTATGTGGTCCTCTTCCACAAAGGAGGTACACTAGAGAATGAAATAGGTAAGATGAGGAAGAGAAACCAATGGGAGGGACTTCGGTCCTGCATGGAGTATCCCGAGTGGCCTTCGCAGCTGGCTGCGGAGGTCCTACTCGAAAATGATATGTGCAGGATCGAGAATTCTTTCCCGGAGAATCTCTTGCAAGTTATACCTATATGACGAAGAACGATTGCGTCATTAAAGCAACAGCGTTCATCGGTCAGGTAACGTGAACCTGTATTTGGGTCATATTGCGATAGAGGTTTATTGCCTCTGGAAAAACTTTTGAAATTGTAAATTGTAAAATTTGGAATTTTTTTTTGAAATTTTTGAATTTTTGTAAAATTTTGGAAATTTTGTAAAATTATTGGAAAAAAAAAAGAACATTGTTTTAGAGAAGCGAGAGTCGGCGGGCGCTTTTTGACTTCTCCCATCACCATCTTCATCCACCACCACCATCATCCATTAATGTCTTTGTCCAGCCCGTAGCTACTCTGTGTGCTGCCCTAGTGGCAAAATTGTTGAAATAAAGTAGCTTGCTAACCAGCCACATGGTTCCGGGTTCAGTCCCACTGCGTGGCATCTTGGGCAAGTGTCTTCTGCTATAGCCCCAGGCCGACCAATGCCTTGTGAGTGGATTTGGTAGACGGAAATTGAAAGAAGCCTGTCGTATATATGTATATATATATAAGTGTGTGTGTATATGTTTGTGTGTCTGTGTTTGTCCCCCTAGCATTGCTTGACAACCGATGCTGGTGTGTTTACATCCCCGTTACTTAGCGGTTCGGCAAAAGAGACCGATAGAATAAGTACTGGGCTTACAAAGAATAAGTCCCGGGTCGATTTGCTCGACTAAAGGCGGTGCTACAGCATGGCCGCAGTCAAATGACTGAAACAAGTAAAAGAGTAAAAGAGAAAAAAAGAGATACAGTTTTGTTTAGTTAAAAAATCGCATATCTTTTTTTTTTACATCTGAGTATTCTACTGACATATTAAATTGTAGATCTGAAACGTTTGTTGAATGTAAGCATCAGGACAAAATCATTTGCTGAACTAGTTAGCAATACCCTCTCCGTATTAAGCATGCAGTCTCACAAAATTTACAAAC
The DNA here is from genome assembly GCF_006345805.1 of Octopus sinensis. Lineage (NCBI taxonomy): Eukaryota > Metazoa > Mollusca > Cephalopoda > Octopoda > Octopodidae > Octopus > Octopus sinensis. The sequence continues at coordinate 38,360,834 of NC_042997.1, forward strand.
TTCTAGTTCACGAACAATATCAATTTTGTTGAAAACTAGCCAAAGAGACGCAGTTCCTGATTTTCTGATTCATTTTAAAGTTTGTTAATGTTTTATTTTTTCTCACTTCATTTTTCTTTTGGTCTTTTCCTTTTTTTTCCTTTTTCGAAGACTATGGCCCTCTCTCATTTTTCTCTAACACCGCCATGCTGTGCATTTGAGTCTGAATCATTGCTTTGAAACACACGATCATCGTGCTTTGGTCGTGCTTGTTTGTTGTTCGGCCATTTCAAGCAAGGCTTCATCTTCTACAACAGAAGGTCTCCCTGATTTGGTTTATCTTCAAAGCTGGCGTCACATTTCTTGAAACTTCTGAGCCAGTTTTGTGTCACACGTTTCTTGACAGTTCCAACGCCTTCCACATCAGTAATTTCTGTTGCTGTTCAACTCAGTTCTTTTTTCAACACTTTGCTGAAATAGTTCTAATTGCAATTTTTCAGCACTCATTATCAAAGCAGTAAAATAAAGTATAAACAATAAATGTTTATATGTTATCAGGTAGATGTACATTAGCATATCCATACTAATAAATCTATGTACTCATATATACCAAGTGGTTGACATTTGCTAGGACAATGCTGTGCCTAAAAAATATCGAAAACGGCAATACGGTAGACAATTACAGGCCGATATCCTGTTTGCCACTTATGTGGAATTATTGACTGGAATACTCGGAGACTCAATGTACGAACACCTGGAAAAAAAACTGGAGCCCTGCCACATGAGCAGAAGAGTTGCAAGCGTAAGTGCAGAGGTGCCAAGGATCAACTCCTGATAGATAAAACTGTACTCAGAGACTGCAAGAGGAGGAAAAGTAACTTAGCCATGTCATGGATCGACTATTGTAAAGCGTACGATATGCTCCCACAGTCTTGGATTATGGAGTGTATGAACCTATTCGGGGTTGCATCGAATGTTGAACGATTGCTTGGAAAAAGGATGGCGAATTGGAGGACGGAACTGACAGCATACGAAAGAAGTTTAGGGACAGTAGAAATTAGGAGGGGCATCTTCCAAGGGGACTGCCTGTCCCCACTGATCGTTGTACTCTGCTTGATACCACTGATACAGAATCTGAGGAAAGCAAAAGCTGGGTATGGATTCAAAAGCCGCTAACGAAAAGTCAACCATTTGTTATTCATGGATGACCTCAAACTCATACCGTCAGTGCTGCTATCAGAATGGAGTTCCGACTTAGAAAGTGTGGTGTGTTAGCATTGAAGAAAAGGAAAATCAAATGTATGGATGGACTAACTATACCGTCGGGGGGGGGGTTATGCAGCATGTAGAAGAGACGGGCTATAAGTACTAGGGGATTTTGGAAATGGATAAATTGGTGGAGAAAGAAATGACAGAGAAATTTAAGGTGGGGTACTTGCGCAGACTGAGACTGATCCTTAAGTCGAAATTAAACGAACGGAATAAGATCGAAGCAATCAACATTTGGGCGGTTTCACTCCTTCGATATGGAGCAGGGGTAATCACTTGGACAGAAAGACAAGGAAGTTGCTAACTAGATATGGGTCACTCCACCCAAAAAGTGACACAGACAGAGTGCATGTACCAACAAAAAGATAGGGAAGAGGACTTATTGGATGCGAACACAGCATTAGAGCGGAAGAAAGCAACATATCATGGTATGTAAAAAATGCCACAGAATCGCTATTATTAAAAGAAGACCAAGCTTGTGTAGGATAAAAGATTGCAAAGATAAAGCACTATACAAGGAATTGAAAATGAATGTAACTGAAAATAGGTGGGTAAAGAAAAGAGTTCATTGTCAATTTCATAGGGATGTTGAAGATAAGAAAGACAGAGAAAAAAGATGGCTGTGGATGACTAAAAGTGATTTAAAACGGGAAATGGAAACTCTAATCTGTGCTGCATAAGAGCAAGCACTAAGAATAAACTACATAAAATACAGAATAGACAGCACATCAGAAAATTATAAGTGCAGAATCTGTGGACAAAACATATTACCAGCCAATGTACGCCACTAGCCCAGACGGAATATAAGAGACGTCACGACAATATAGTCAGGCTTGTCCATTGGACACTTTGCAACAAGTATGGAGTTGACAGAGCTAAAATTGGTACGACCACAAACCTGAAGGCATCATCGAAAATAGAAATGCGTAACCGTATTTCGTCTGCCGTTACGTTCTGTGTTCAAATTCTGCCGAGGTCGAGTTAGCCTTTCATCCTTTCGGGTCGATCAAATTAAGTACCAGTCGAACACTAGGGGTCGATGTAATCGACTAGACCCCTCCCTCAAATTTCGGGTCTTGTGCCTATAGTTAAAAGGATAATTATCATTAGGAATAGAGCCGTTCCTCTTAAAAAATTGCTGGCCCTGAGCGACAATTTGAGAGCATTATTCTTTCTCGCGCAAAGGCGACGAACTGAGAGAATTGTCATCACACCAGACAAAATACTTAGCGGTGTTTCTTCCGAAATTACGCTCTGAGTTCAAATGCCGCTGAGGTCGACTTTATCTTTCATTCTTTGAGGGTCGATAAGTATCAGTGGAGCACTAGGGTCGATGTTTCGATTGTTATTATTATTATTCAGGTCACTGTCTCGAATCGAACTCGGACTCTTGGGTAGCCCACGCCCTAAACCACTCCGCCATATGCCCGTGGGCAATTATGGAGTGAATTTTAGGGCTTATAAATCTAGTATTTTCCTATCCTTCCTTAATACCGATTCCAATATGCTATCCATATATGTTCTCGGTCTGCTTGTGTCCTATCATATGTGCTGCTTCATTTAATTTTCGTATTTTCCAGTGGTGTTCTCTGTCTATTATTTTAACTTCATCCCACAAGAGGAGGAGGTCTCTATTTTTCCATATATGATCAGTTATACCCGATTTATCAATATGTCCACGTTTCACACCTTTGCGATGTTCGTCTGCCCTTAGTTTGAGGGGGCGGCATGTTTCGCCTTTGTATAACCTACCACAGCTGCACGGGATGGAGTACACACAATTTTTGGTCGTATTCTCTTCTATTGGTGGTTTTACCCGGAGGAGATGTTTGCGAAGTGTAAAACCACCAATAGAAGAGAATATGACCAAAAACTGTGTGCACTCCATCCCGTGCAGCTGTGGTAGTTTATACAAACGCGAAACATGCAGCTCCCTCAAAATAAGGGTAGAGGAATATCGCAAACTGTGACACTATATATATATATATATATATATATATATATATATAGTGTAATGATATAGATTGTGCACATATGATTACTATTTAAGTAGATCTTTCGCATCTGCTGTACAACTATTAATACTGAAAATAGATGAAATCTCACATTTTACAATTTTTCCTTCCATTGAGCAGCAACGCTTATATATAGATAACATATCTATTTGTTGAACTAGTCTATATAAAAGTCAAGCGACAAAATATTTGCCTTTCATTCTAAACGTTCCTCAACTAACTTTTGGAGCACGCTCTCATTAACAAGAGTAAGACAGGTTTTCACTTCAATTATTGTGTCAAAAGGCGTAAATATCATTCTACACGTTAATATCTTTTATGAAGTTACTAATGAGACAGAAGCTAGTGAATATATGCGCTTACCTTATATTGCATCATCATGATTTTATTTCTTTTTCTGTTTACATTTTTACTAAGATGGCTGGCTTTTATCTAAGTACATGAAAATCTCACCTTTTATGCAGCAAATTATAAAGCTAAAATGCTATACAGTTTGACGTTTTGAATTGCTGATGCGTCAGAAGAAAAGACTCACCTTGCTGTGTCATATTCAATTTGAAACAAATTAGGACGATTAACGTTTCCGAAAGATAAGAGACAGACAATATCGTTAAATCTCTAGAAAAGATGCTAGTAGAAGACTTCTTTGAAGTTATAGATGATTTTAAAATGAAATTACAGACTTTTGTAAATGCATATGTTGATATTTTAACCCACGGTTCAAAAGAAGATCAATCGCCACAAAAGATCACACACACTGTATTTAATGATTTAGATGCCGAGTCCTTTAATTTAAAATATTCTGTAACTCAAGCTACAATGATAATTCAGGAGCAAATGCATTTCTTTAATAATAATCTTCTAATGCAGGTGCAACTAAATTACATCATTTATAAAGATATAACCAATACATGTCTAATTATATAAAATTAAGAATATAATGTAAATGCGGTGTTCTCTCTTTGGAAGAGAAGCCAAATTCTATAATAAAATTAATAGCACAGAACTATATTCAATGGACTCTATTATAATACACCAGAGAAAACCATATGCTTAATGACCATATTTGGCAAGCGTTATATTTCGTATTCGTGTTTCTTTTTAATATGATGCTGTGTTGTCAACAGCTAAATAATTTTCACTTTATCAAAATACAATCATTCTGATGACGGATATGTGTTTTTGTTAACACTTTCTTGAAGTTGTGGACAGAGACATGCTAGTCAAATGCACAAGACTTAAATTGTAAAGGGGATGTGTAAAACAATAGATAATAATTATACTCTTTTACTCTTTTATTTGTTTCAGCCATTTGACTGCGGCCATGCTGGAGCACCGCCTTTAATCGAACAACTCGACCCCGGAACTTATTCTTTTGTAAGCCCAGTACTTATTCTATTGGTCTCTTTGCCGAACCGCTAAGTAACGGGGACATAAACACACCAGCATCGGTTGTCAAGCAATGCTAGAGGGACAAAGACTCACAAACACACACACGCATATATATACATATATACGACGGGCTTCTTTCAGTTTCCATCTACCAATTCCACTCACAAAACTTTGGTCGGTCCGAGGCTATAGTAGAAGACACTTGCCCAAGGTGCCACGCAGTGGGACTGAACCCAGAACCATGTGGTTGGTTAGCAAGCTACTTACCACACAGCCACTCCTGCGCCTAGTTATGATAACTAGTTATGATAACTATCTATATAAAACTCACAAATAATACGTTCTTCACGAGGTAGAGTAACCATTTCTTACTAATACATTAAAAACTTGTAGAGGGTATGCGTGTACATGCGAATATATGTGAGTTAATATATGTTTATACGCGTGTGTATTTGTATTTGCGTGCGCTTGTGTAAGGGTACGTATGTTGCTTTTCATATATAATTTTCAGATGTCGCCGTATATTTTCTATATCATTAAACCTTTCGTGACGAATATTACTCGGAGATAAGGATATGTATCATACATATATAACACTCATCGGTGTGATCACTTATATTAACATAATATTGGTTTCCTATTTTATCAAAACTTATAAAAGAACGCAAGCTGAGACGTTATCATGGCGACAGTCGTCATTTTTTTTTAATATATAAACCAAATTTCTAGAGGTAAAGGTAAACCAACGCATAACATTTTATTGTCAGGTGAAGACAACAAAGCTATAAGTAATTTTCTGCTGAAACGAAACTGCTTAATGATACTGGAGCTAATTCACTTCTCTTATACCGCTGCTGATGCCATTGGGAAACGCATAAACGTCGCTCGTTCCCCTTTTCCAACACATCTACGTCAATGTCTGATAATCAACGAAAGAAAATCAATATATATCTCATAAACATATATTATCTGTCGACTGAATTTTCACCATTAGATATATCCGCTAATTGATAATTGGCTCTATTGATTTCTGGTAAGAGGAAAATTGGATTGTGACTTTCATCCCTTCGTCAAGTGAAGTGATACAGGAGAAAATATTCGTGTATGGCAACAGTCGTAGAAATTGGTTTGCTCGAAACATACATCCATTTCCAAGCGCCTAACAAGTATATGATGCTCAAAATTTAACTTATTTAGCACACTGAGAATTCTCAACTTAATTAGCTCATTGGAAATTCTTCTAAGATTACACAATCCCCAAATAGAAATTGAATACAAGCACCAGCTAGAAAAATGTCTGAGAAAATTATAATGGAGTTTTAACAGAGGACATATCGGTTCTTGCTGAAATAGAAATACGTAATTTTCTTAGATATTATCTTCAAGAACATCCAATCAGAATTATAACTACTGAAAAATATATAGATAGAAAAAAATAATCCCAAATGCAAGTATCTGAAAATAGTATGTTCAGAAGTTTAAGTTTAAAATATCTGAAAGAATTTCCATTTAAATGCAATAAGGACAGAAAACACGAGACAGACAAATATATAAACACCAACACAAATCAAGACATAATATCTTAAAACTAACCAAATAAATTATAACTATACATTGCATAATGATCACCAAATAACAAAAAAAAAGCTATAAATGCAAAGAGATAAAATTGCATGAATATGCTGGAAAAAATACACTATGCATGCACTTAAGGTAAACGGATTGATTTTCCGTGAAATAACGAATGTATGTAGTAAAATCAAGGACACGAAATTAAAGCTGATGATGAGGAACGGATACCGATGGGCATCATAGCAATAATAATCCTTTCTGTTATAGGCACAAGACCTGGAATTTGGGAGAAGCGATTAATCGATTACAACGTTCCCTGTATTCAACTAGTGGAGGCGCAATGGCCCAGTGGTTAGGGCAGCGGACTCGCGGTCGTAGGATCGCGGTTTCGATTCCCAGACCGGGCGTTGTGAGTGTTTATTGAGCGAAAACACCTAAAACTCTACGAGGCTCCGGCAGGGATGGTGGTGATCCCTGCTGTACTCTTTCACCACAACTTTCTCTCACTCTTACTTCCTGTTTCTGTTGTACCTGTATTTCAAAGGGCCGGCCTTGTCACTCTCTGTGCCACGCTGAATATCCCCGAGAACTGCGTTAAGGGTACACGTGTCTGTGGAGTGCTCAGCCACTTACACGTTAATTTCACGAGCAGGCTGTTCCGTTGATTCGGATCAACCGGAACCCTCGTCGTCGTAACCGACGGAGCGCTTCCAGTATTCAACTAAAGTCAGCCTCGGCGGAATTTTAACTCAGAGAAGAAGAAGAAGAAGAAGAAGAAGAAGAAGAAGAAGAAGAAGAAGAAGAAGTAGTAGTAGTAGTAGTAGTAGTAGTCTTTTCTTCGTCACGAGTACCCAAGACTTTCAAGATAATAGAAAAGTAAAATACAAATAAAGGAACAAGAACAGCGAGAGATTTACAGTACAGAAATGAAAGGCAGTGAGGTCACCAAATTAATAAAGCAGCATAAACGAATCGATAACACTGGACAACAAAGATTTTGCTACTGGTGTAAAAGCAGTTGTTTTAAAACTAAATCGTGGACGCAATCAGAGTTATTCTAGCACGTCAGTTATGCGCATGCGCGAGGTTATAGCTAGATATGGGCTGAATTATAAAATTTGCTAAAATGAAAGCGGTCTTAATTCAAAATTAAAGAAATAACAACAATAAAACAAACGATGAGCAAGTTCATTATTTAGTTTAGTAACAGATGTATTTCTTTATTGCCCACAAGGGGCTAAACATAGAGGGGACAGACAAAGGGATTAAGTCGATTACATAGACCCCAGTGCGTAACTGGTACTTAATTTATCGACCCCGAAAGGATGAAAGGCAAAATCGACCTCGGCGGAATTTGAACTCACAACGTAACGGCAGACGAAATGCGGCTACGCATTTCGCCCTGCGTGCTAACGATTCTGCCAACTCGCCGCCAGTAACAGATGGCCCTGACGCACTGGGTGCCATTCCAAATAAGTCAGTTTTTTCTTGGTAACCCTCGGTGTCTTTCGTGCTGCCGTCAGGTGTGGTATGTGTAGCTCTTGCTCTGCGTGAATACTGTTATAACTGTGTTCATTGTGTTGGATCATGAATAGGAGATTCTGTGGGAATCACCCAGACAACGTTTGTTAGGTCTGGAAAATTTACTCCGCGTGACCAGCGGAGGAACATTGCCGCTAAATTAAAAATTGCCTATAAATATTATTTCGGGTGCAAAGTTGGGTACCAAGACAAGAGGCGGGTACCTCATATATGCTACACCGTGTGTTGCTCAAGGCTTACACAGTGGCTGAATAGAAACGGAAGTGAATGCCTTTTGCTGTACCAATGGTATGGCATGAGCCAATCAATCATGTCTCTCATTGTTACTTTCACTTTTGACTAATATCAGTGGTTTCTCAAACAAGACCAAAGCAAAAGTTGCGTATGCAGATTGTAAGTCGACTCTAAAACTGGTCCCACATGATTTCGAAAACCCTGTCCCAGTTCTCCTATCACATGCTTCTCTTAAAAATCTTTACACCTCGCACGATGAACCCCTTGACTCTCCTATTGACGAAGTGTACGTAAGCTATTCTAAGGAAAATGAGCCATGCTGTTTTAATCAATAAGATTTGAACGATTTAGTAAGAGACCCAGCATTTTCAAAGGAGAGAACAGAGGTTTTGGCATCCAAATTACAACAAAGGACCTTCCGACAGCAAGGTACGAAAATGTCCATTTTCCTTTCTCGCCATAAAGGCTTATCTGTCATTTTCAAGCAAGAAAATAATTCTTCTTTCTGTACTGACGTTAATGCACTCATGCAAAAACTAGGATACATGCATGTGACTAACGAATGGAGAGAGTTTATAGACTCGAGTAAGGTTCGCCTCAAAGCTGTGTTGTCACATAATTGTAATGAAAACTTTCCATCCCTTTGGGCCATGTTGTCAGTATGGAATAAACTTATGAATCGAAGGAACTCTTTCTGAGAGGAGTTTATTACTCAGTTCACAAGTGGAATATTTGTGGTGATTTAAAGAGGTTTCCCTCCTCCTAGGACTGCAGCTGGCATATACCAAAAATATGTGCTTCTTGTGTGTTTGGAACAAGTGCGATGACAGCAATCGTTACACCGTAGAAGAATGGCATAAAAGAGATGAGCGCATAGTTGGTCAGTACAATGTTCAGCATATGCCACTGGTAGATCCGTAAAAGATCTTCCTTCCATCCCTTCACATAAAACTCGATAGCAATGACACACGATAGTTGGGGCTTCCAGTACCTAAAAGTAAAATTTGGTGCAGAGAAAAGTGACGCAAAACTGAAAGCAGACATTTTTATAGGACTCGAGATCAGAAAATTGATATCTGATAGCAAATTCAAAGATAAACTGAATTTAGTTGAGCTGACGGCAGGCGATTTATTCGTGTTAGTTGAAAAGAACTTCCTTGGAAATCATAGAGTTGAAGACTATACTAATTTAATAAACATCATGCTAAAAGTGTATGAAAGAATAGGATGCTGAATGTCCCTTAACATGCACTTCTTGTATTCTCATCATGATTTTGTTCCAACGAATAGTGGCACCCTTAGTGATGAGCATGGTGACAGGTTCCACCAGGATATATTTGAAATGGAAACGTGGTATCAAGGCCGGTTCAATCCACACAAGATGGGTAACTACTTCTGGTTCCTACAACTGGAGACCAGCACGATGCATAAGCACAAGAGCAGGTGTCTTAAACATTTCTGAGCTGCGCATATCAAAAATAAAGTGAGTATTCCTTTAACATAAATATTCTATGTACCATTATATTATAATACTATTTGCCTTGAACATAAATTTTCTATATACAGTACTAATATCCTATTATAATAATTATTTACCTTGAACTTAACTATTCCTGACTCTAATATAGTATTAATATATAATTATGCGTATAACTTAAAATCCTGACGTGCTACAGCAATTCTGAGTTCAGATTTGAAATTAACGTACTCGATTTAGTTTAGTACAGCACCATATGTCTGGGTAGCAGACAAATCTTTTTTTTTTTTTTTTTACTCGGTGTAATGAATATCAATAAGAATATAGAACAACAACAAAAACCCACACACATACGCACACACAAATGGAAAAAAACTTCAAAGAGTAATTCGAAACTCATCACACATATTAATATTATAAGTGCTTTTTTCCATTTGTTATCGCCTATATACAGTCATATAAATAACGCACTTCTTCTTGGTTAACCCAGTTTCGTTACTCTAACATATATTTTGTAAATTTGCTAGGGGACCGAGTCACTGGCCCTATCCCCATCGTCATCCTCGAGTGATATCTGAATTTGATAGTGGTTTTTTTACAGTGGGGTAGCCAATATCTGGAACTGTCCCACGCTCGATAGTACCTATTCGACATATCTGCATAAATCAGTGATGATCGGGCACTACGTTCGCGTATAGGGACGTTTTCGTCAACCCGCATGCATCTCGGGAAGGTCCAACTTACGATAATACTAAGCTGGTAGAATATATCCCGAATGAGCAATGCATCCCATGCCCAGTAGTGCATCCAGGTCAGGTATTTCTAGAAATTGTCCATAGGCCCTCGACTGAAACATCACTGAAATAGACCAGCCACTTCATTCTCGTCAAGGCACAGTTTCATTAAGAAATTGTCATTCTTGCGAGCGACTAGTCCCCTATAGAATACTATGGTGGAGCTTCTATCCACTGCAGTCCCCGACTGTCAGTGTGGTGGGTGGAAGTACGCCCGACAACAATAGATGCCAGGAGCTCTGCCTCTCTGCATTTGATCCAGGACTGCAGTTCTGTCAAAGAGATGTGCTGTGGGAAAATAAGTCTCACAGACGGTTATCATATCCGTTTACCTTTAAGAAAAGGCTGGAGAAGTCACAGCTTCAGCTCATGTTTATTTGTCATTAGCCACGGCATGTATAGCCCTCGACGCAGAGGATGATAACATCAAATGGACCGTCTGAGTAATGGAAGCCGTCTCATCCACGGCAAGTGTAAGAGCAAGCGTTCCATGAAGCGGAACAAGGCACGAGATGACAGACAAATGTAAATAACAGACAAAATGTAGGCGTTCACCACTTTCAACCTAGACTTCAGGGAAGAAGGTGAAGGCAAGGTACCTGACACGTGACGCACCTGTCAGCTAGCTGCCTTTTACTGCCGAAATAATGGTTTCAGATTTTGGTGCAAAGCTAGCAAATTCTGGGAAGTGGGCAGTCGATTACACCGGTCCCGGTACTCAGCTGGTACTTATTTTATCTATTCCGATGGAATGAATGGCAAAATAGACCGCGGCGGAACTTGAACTCGGAACGTAAAGACGTGCTAACGATTCTGCCAGGTCGCCGACTTTTCCACTGCCTTAATAATCTTTTTTATTATAGGCACAAGGCCTGAATTTCGGTGGGGCGAGGGCTAGTCGACACCAATGCGTAACTTGTACTTACTTCACCGACCTCGAAAGGATGAAAAGTACAGTCGACCTCGGTAGAATCCGAACTCAGAACGTGAGGACGGACGAAATATATATTTCTTTATTGCCCACAAGGGGCTAAACATAGGGGGGACAAGCAAGGACAGACAAAGGGATTAAGTCGATTACATCTACCCCAGTGCGAAACTGGTACTTTATTTATCGACCCCGAAAGGATGAAAGGCAAAGTCGATCTTGGCGGAATTTGAACTTAGAACGCAACGGCAGACGTAATACCGCTAAGCATTTCGCCCGGCATGCCAACGTTTCTGCCAGCGCGCCACCTTTCCCTGCCTTGATAGTAACAATAATACTAAAGACCATTTAAACAGATGTGACAGACTTCATTGTTTCACCAACTTTCACCAATTTCACCAATTTTCAATACAAGGAAGCATGAAGCAAATCTACACACTGCTCTGCCCAAGACACAAGGAAGTTCTAACAGTTTAACAGGTTTACAGTGTAAGTACGCAACAACAAGAGGGATGAAGTCAAGATTTTAATGTAATATTGCGATACATTCATAAGAAACTTCTCTTTGTAATGATTTCTAATATATCAGTAAGATAACAAATTTTGGAAGGAGGGTTAATCGATTTAATTGTTGCAGCTAAACAAATAGTAATTATTTTCGTAATTGAGAAATCTGAAATGTAAAGTCGAAGCCAGTAATATATTTGGAATTGATAAAGTGGCGAAATTGAATACCTCAAAGCTAATTTGCCCGCCACCTTACCAGTTCTGCCATCCACTAGATTTATTGAAGTAAGTCCTAATTTAAGTCGAAGAGCACAAATTTCTGGATTCGATTATATTGTTATATAAATTCCATTATTTAACTTGCACGATACTTATTTTATTGACGCTGCAAAACAAATTCGACTTTGGCTGGATTTGAACTCAGAAAAATATATTTAAACCACCGCTCCACAGATTTCGTTGCTAGCTGCTTTTATTTTTTTCATAATTTTGCTCTTTTGTTTTTGTTTCTTTTATATATTTTTGCTCGCCTCTCAACCGACTCTGCCACTCCATCGCCCTTGTAACAATAATAATAATTTTATGAAAACTTTATTTCCATTAGTACGATGAATCAAGGATACTGTGATTGCAAACTAAAACTGATTTTCGTCGAATTTTATGGGTAATAATCATTCGATTAATTGGTAAAAGTTCCATTTGTTAATTGAAATCAGTTCCATGCAAGTTAAGGTTTGCTTGGCGTGAATTAAACATTCAAGCTGGTTGAGCTTTGAAATTAATTATTCATAAAATAAAAGAATTTTTATTCGTATTTTACAGATTTTGTGGCTGTTGTTATTACTGAAATTATATTCCTCTCGTTATAGAAGGTGTTATTGCTATTGTTGTCTTCTGTTGTTATTATTATTGTAATTTAATGGTGAAATGTCTGAGTACTGGTGCTATAATACTATAGAGGTATCTGGAAAACCGCGATTTAAGATTGAAATTTGTATCCAAGCTGTCATTTTCCTCTTCACTTCAGTTCGTACATATGAAGTATTTATACCAAAGTTAAGACACATTATACCAGCTCACTTTTATTTGTATTGCACGACAACACAGCTTCATCGCTACATCAACAGCAAACAGACATGTGAGATTCACAATAACTAGAATTTCTACAGTAATATACAGCGAGTGCAGCAGCATCAAGCAGTTCGATTAAGTATCGATTCCTCGTTGCATTGGATTCCAGCTGGAATGATGCAAAACACCATCAAATCATTTGAAATGTTTACATGTTGGTTAGTTGAACCATTACAGCGGTCGACAAAAGAATTTACATAGTTTAGTTATGGCCCTTTGTGTTCTAGGTTCAACTCATGCCGATGTCGTCAACTTGTGAATTATCGTTCTGGAGTCGATGAAATAAAATAACAGGCATAAGGATCGACATAACAACAATACTCTTCCCCCTGTGCGGGAAATCAATATTGTCGGTGTTTACTTTGTCTTCGAGGCTGTAACTAGCAGAATAAGTAGAGATCTGAATAAAAATGTCTCGTAATATTTAGTTGTTACTAAATATTACGAGACAGAATGGTTAGCACGCCGGGCAAAATGCTTTGATCGATGTAATCGACTTACTCCCACCTCTAAAATTGCTGGCCTTCTACCAAAATTTGAAAGCAAAATTTAGTTGTTACTGAAGCGGCGAGCTGGTGGAATGGTCAGCATTTCTTTCGAATTTACGGTTTGAGTTCAAATTCCACCGTGGTCGACTATGCATTTCATCATTTCGGGGTCGATTAAATAAGTAACTGCCGAAAGACTGGTCGATGTAATCGACTTACCCCTACCACAAAATCACTGACCTTGTGTCAAAATTTGAAAACAGCATTAACTTGTTATGTCTCTTCATGCTGGTAGTTCAAATGTCGATAAGAAACAAATGCTAGTTTTATATTAAAAGATTAGAACGCTGGACAAAAATGATTTGCATGTCTCATTTTTGTGACATTAAAACCGCCGTACTTGATAAAACTAATTATTACACACATGTGAGTGAGAACACTCTGAGATATTTTTGGTATCTAACATATGTCAGATACTGCGAGCGCTGCTTCTGATTGGTCAATCCATGGTGATGACCCGAGGTCACGGTGACGGCACTACTTTTGTCATTCATAAGTTACAACTAAACTTCATTCATTACTTTCACGAGCAGGTAGAATGTAGCCATGTAATTAAACAAACATACTATCTTTTTTATACCAGATATCACTTAAAGTCATATACACATAAAATATAAATATTTCTAGTGGTAATTCAATTTTTTGTTGCCAAAAAATCACGATGCAAAGCGACCTCGTCTCACAGATAATGAGGACTGTTAAGTTTTACTGGACTGCATGGACTGTTGTGCTCTACTCTGACTGACATTGCTACTCGAAAACAGGTTTGAGTATTATTAAAGTTATTGAAGATTCAATCTGTGTTATGTATTTCTTGAACGTGAACTTGAATGTTAACAAAATGTTAAACAGTCATCAGTTATCAGTCATTTCACCTGAAACCTTAGCGCTATAAAGTCGGACTATCTTCCTGCGGCATGACATCTTTTACAGTTACACATTGTGACGTCACTGACGTGAAATCAAGCTGTATTCATGCGCGCTTCAACACGATGTGAAGAATTTAGTTATTGGATTAATAAAATATGGTCGTTTATTCGTGTGTAATAAATAAAATACCAAACTCATTCCCTATGGATACCGTATTTATTACAACGAGTGGCTTGTAAACGTATCTAACGAGCGAAAGCGAATTAGATACGTTTACAAGCCACTCGTTGTAATAAATACGGTATGCATAGGGAACTCGTTTGGTATTCTCTATGTACTTGTAATATACTGCGGCTTGATTCTCATGACAGTATAACTCGTCTCATAAATTTCTGTATTTGTACCAATGTATGGAATCAATATTTCCTTTATCGTCTATGCAGATAAATTAGGAAAAGTGCTGAACCGACTAAACGTTTATAACAAGATCGCTCTACCTTCTGTAAAGAGCAGACAACTCAACATCCTACTGTTTGCAATTGTCTCTTAAAATGATGAAATATTGGATAATGCAGTCTGGATTAAAGTGTTTCGAAAAAATACCAGACTGTCATAACTGGAGTGTCTTTCATCATAGTTATTTTCAACCTGCACCAACGAGAAGTTAAACAACTATATAAATACTCTATTTACAATTGACGGATATTTGTCCTCATCTTGTTTGTTGTTAGCACAACATTTCAGCTGATATACCCTCCAGCTTTCATCAGGTGTCTTGGGGAAATTTCGAACCTGGGTTCTCATTCGTAAGGTATATTTGATGTTGTTGTTATTATTATTATTATATTATTATTATTATTATTTTTCGGGTCACTGGCTGCAATCGAACTCGGAATCTTGGAGTTAGTAGCTACTAACCCCAAGATTCCGAGTTCGATTCCAGCCAGTGATCCGAATAATAATAATAACAACAACAACAACAACAACAACATAAAAATACCTTTGGAATGAGAACACAGGTTCGAAATTTCCCCAAGACGCCTGATGAAGGCTGGAGGGTATATCAGCCGAAACATTGTGTTAACAACAAACAAGATGAAGATAAATATCCGCCAATTGTAAATAACGTAAACAATGTACATAATTCCTCATCTCTTAAATATAGAACTATAACTATATAAAAGAATGAATAAATTTTGGTGCTTTAGGAGAGTGTTTTGTTGGTTTGATATTGCGAGCAGGAATAAATAATAATTATACAACGAAGAAGGTAATCGGCAAATAAGAACAACGAGGGTAACAACTGTGTCAGTAGCTACTTTGTACATCCAATTTTCTGTTTCTGTTTGTTCTGACCTATCTCTATCTCTCTCTCTCTCTATATATATATATATATATATATATATATATATATATATATATATATATATCCCTATCTCTCTATCTATATCTCTCTCTATCTATATCTATCTATATCTCAATATCTCTTTATCTATCTCTCTCTGTCTATCTCTCTCTATCTATCTCTCTATCTATATATCTCTATCTATATCTCTCTATATCTCTATCTATATATCTCTCTATCTCTTTATCTCTCTCTCTCCTCTCTCTCTCTCTCTCTCTCTTTATCTCTCTCTCTTTATCTCTCTCTCTCTTAAACAGGTGGCACTATATTAAATTAGATATATTTTAATGAAGGGGTTGACGAATTAAAACAAAACTGTAGCGCCTATAGGAGCCGAAACATTGATAGTATCTGTGTAACTGCCACAGCTCATTTCCATAATAAGATAGGACACATTAATGAACAAGATATCTAACATGAGTAATGTCGACAGCAAATAGATCAATCATACAAAACGTTACAAAATCTTACCTTACTGTTTACGAATAATAATCAAAATAACAGGAGGAGATAGCCGAAAGGTAAATAAAAGGAAGACCTTACTATCCCGAGTATCTTGCAGTAACATCGATGAAATAAAACAGCAATGGATGAGAATATTGTATAAGTAATGCATTTATTTATTACTTGAATTTTGTCTTATAAGTAACTAGCAGTATCGCCCGGCGTTGCTCGGGTTTGTAAGGGAAATAACTATATAAGAATTTTTAGAGAGTTACTTCCCTTATAAATTCGGGCTTTCTTAGCCATTTTTGTTTTGGTGCCTTCAAGCCATGAAGTCGTTGTTCTAAAAGAACGCTGGTTTCCTTCACAACGCATTACGACGTTGATTTCTTTACACTCTCTTCCCCACAGCTTCACGAGGGAGGGAAGGGGGAGAAGCAAACAGGTGCAGCTGTGAGCGTGGACGCCAACTCCGCCGCCATCGACATACGATGCATTTTATGCATTAAAATGGAATAAAAAATGATGTTAAATTATTTTTAAAATCGTAGACTCATCGTTGACGCGCGCTAATAGTCAGACGGGCTCGATATGAATCACGACTATAAGATACCCGAATTTGGTTAAACTGCACCGCAAAATGTGGGAGGAGTTAGGAATCTAAATCGAAGGGGACAGACACTCACACAACTAGAGTTTTATATATATAGATGTATTCCAAATATTCAAGCGATTTATCGACTCGCAAATGCATTTATAATCATAAGGGATATCGACAGCAAACTATTTCAGATTAAAACAAAATACACCAAACAAACAAACAAATAAAAGCTATATCGTTCGACTCGATATTATAAGGTGTAACCTCACAATTAATTTCATATATGTACTCGAGAAATGGGAAATATAAAACATATTCATAGCTATAAACAAACACGTTGTTACGCGGTGATAATCATGAATATTTAAATAAATTGCCAGATTTTGTTCTTGACATTTAAAAGAAAAAAAGTGATAAATGGTCACGAGAGGAATGTGGTTCAACCCTAAATGCATAGTTTACGGCTATAAATCCACTCGCCGAATGAAGAGAAATTAATACTTCTCTAAATGTAACTTAGAATCCGAACGAACTGGCTGCTTTAAGAAGATGCATCCTTATAACCTAAAAATTATCAGATACGAAAATAGAATTGTTGATAGAAAAAGAACATAGGCGCAGGAGTGGCTGTGTGGTAAGTAGCTTGTTTACCAACCACATGGTTCCGGGTTCAGTCCCACTGTGTGGCACCTTGGGTAAGCGTCTTCTACTATAGCCTCGGGCCGACCAAAGCCTTGTGAGTGGATTTGGTAGACGGAAACTGAAAGAAGCTCGTCGTATATATGTATATATATATATATGCGTGTGTGTGTGTGTTTGTGTGTCTGTGTCTGTCCCCCTAGCATTGCTTGACAACCGATGCTGGTGTGTTTATGTCCCCGTTACTTAGCGGTTCGGCAAAAAAAGAGACCGATAGAATAAGTACTGGGCTTACAAAAGAATAAGTCCTGGGGTCGAGTTGCTCGATTAAAGGCGGTGCTCCAGCATGGCAGCAGTCAAATGACTGAAACAAGTAAAAGAGTAAAAGAGTATAATGAAAACAATAAAATAAAGACAAACAACAAAAAACATTAAAACTAAAACTATTGTAAATCTAAATCACGAAGACAGACTAGTACAAATTAAAAAAAATATCTGAAAAAACTAACAAAATCGAAAATAATCACACCGCCTTCAGCCTAACAATAACATAATTTCAAAAACGAAAACCTGAACACAAGAATTATGGTTTGAAAATTATAAAGTGACTATTTTCAGTACTTTAATAATATAAATGTGGAAACATTTAAAGCATTAAATTGATAGATCTTAACATAGACCAAAAAAATACAAACATTTTAGGGTCAACAATAAAAGCAGGAATCATGCAGCCACCATCGTTATAACGATAATTCATCATAATAATAATCATCATAACGATAATATACAGCAACGATATTACACACAAAAGAAGGTAGATATTTCTTAATAACCGTCTATCTATGAATATTTAAACCCAAGTAAATAGCGTGCAAAACAAACAAGCAGGGACAGATAAATAAAAGATCCTTCAATCCTCAATTTCTTCAAGAATAAAAGCGGTTAAATAAATCAGTAAACGTGCAACGTTAGAAAAGAAGCACTCGAAATCTAAAAACTACCTGAAGCAAGTTATTCTCACGAAATCTCAACAAATACGAACGTATGAAAAGCGAAAAAACATTGAAAAGAATATATAAAATGCGCAGCAATATAAAACGATTTTCCCAAAACTAGGTAAATAAAAGAAACATTTATTAGCAGTGCCAGTTGAAAATATCAAGAGACTTTTTTTTAATGTTAAGAAAGTATATGTGCAGTGGATGGACGACTTCGAGCGAGGAAATTCACGTCATCAAGCGCACCATCTGCACATTTGCAGAGATAATACAAAACATTGCCAGAAACTAAAGAATATGAGCAAAATGAAAGAACTAGGAAATAGTAAACTTCCATACTGCTTGCTAAAATAACTAATATGTCTGCAAAGTGTGTCTACAAATATCTTTATATATATCAAAGTGAGGTTGTGTGCTGTCTGTCTCCTACGATTTAGATTCCTAACTACTCCCACATTTTGCGGTGCAGTTTAACCAAAACCGAGTATCTTATAGTCGTGATTCATATCGAGCCTGTCTGGCTATTAGCGCGCGTCTACGATGAGTCTACGATTTTAAAAATAATTTACCATCAATTTTTCTCATTTTTAATGCATTTTTGGCATATATAAGAGAAGTAACTCTCTAAAAATTTATTATTAAATCTCAGAACGTAAAGAGCTACAGTAACCCCCCCCCCTTGTGGTTAGCCATATTGAGATGGCTATTATACTTTACATCTCTAAAAATGCTTATATAGTTATTTCCCTTACAAACCCGAGCAACGCCGGGCGTTACTGCTAGTTCTATGATATAATGAATCATCGTGTGCACGGTGGACAGTGAGGCTCTTTGGTTCGGGATGCTTCTGGTTGATAAAACACAGCATGTCAAACACCGGTGTCCCAGAATCCCTTGCACTAATGAATCGGATTCGTTATGAACAAAGTTGTTGTAAAGGAATTTGCTATTTTCTTGACGAACACAACAGAGATTAGCCTGCTCACGTTCGAATCTGCCGGATCGTATTAAGAATAAATAGACAAGTTCTAATGAAAACAAATGTGCCTAGGCCTTATGGATTAACAAATCTCAAAGACAGCGGAACCATATCCTGCCTATACAAAACTTTAGCAGCAATATTATTACGAAACATTAAAAAACTCAACCCGACGAAAATAGCCTTTCAAGAGGAATGTTGCAATGGCGTGGATATACATAGAGACCAGCTGCTGATCAACGGAGCATAATTAAATGGTGTAGGAAGAGAAAGGGGAATCTGTGCATGGGATGAATAAATTACAATTAAATCTTTCTCAACCTTAGTTTTGGTAGTTCTATAAGAACTAAAATAAGAGCAATAATAAAACACCCAAAATAATATCAGTAACAGGTCTGATGGTGTTTTATCAACAGGAAAATTCAGGATGTCTGTGGAAGCACTCCGTC
The DNA here is from genome assembly GCF_006345805.1 of Octopus sinensis. NCBI lineage: Eukaryota > Metazoa > Mollusca > Cephalopoda > Octopoda > Octopodidae > Octopus > Octopus sinensis. Next base: position 38,380,607 of record NC_042997.1, read on the forward strand.
GGTTACGACGACGAGGGTTCCGGT
>NC_042997.1:38385630-38395630 GCF_006345805.1 Octopus sinensis
GTGTCTGGGACTTTGTCCTGCCAGCGGATGTGAAGGAGGTTCCGAAGACACCTGAGATGGAAGTGGTTTATCTGGCGCTCGTGCCTTCGGTAAGCAGTCCACGTCTCGCAGCCGTATAGTAGGGTGGTAAGCACGACTGCCCGGTAGACTTTCAGCTTGGTGTTGAGGCTGATTCCTCTCCGCTCCCAGACTTTTTCGCAGTCTCCCAAACGCGCTGCTTGCCTTGGAGATTCTGTTGATGGTTTCAGCATCTATGTTGGCATTGCAGGAGAGAGTGCTGCCCAGGTAGGTGAAGTTTTCCACCACTCGTAGGATCCATCCGTTCACCCTTATCTGAGGCTCATGGTATTGTTTGCCGGGGGCTGGCTGAAACATCACTTCGGTTTTCTTGGCACTGATGGTGAGACCGAAGTTGTCACAGGCTGATGAGAACCTGTCCATCTCGAGCTGCATCTCCTGCTCATCGATTGCATTAAGGGCGCAGTCGTCAGCAAAGAGAAAGTCTCTGACGACTGTCTCCCTCACCTTTGTGACAGCCTGCAATCTTCTGGAGTTGAAAAGTTTCCCGTCTGTCCTGTACTTGATGTCGATACCGGACTTGCAGTCCCTAAAGGCGTCGGACAGCATTGCCGAGAACATGATGCTGAACAGTGTTGGGGCCAGGACACAGCCCTGCCTGACTCCGTTGGTCACCTGGAAGGCTTCAGATGAGTTGCCGTCTTCAAGGACTCTGGCTGTCATTCCGTCGTGGAACTGGCGGACAATTGCAATAAATTTGCTGGGGCAACAAAATTTTCCCATGACCTTCCATAGTCCCTCCCGACTGACTGTATCAAAGGCCTTGGTGAGGTCAACAAAGGTCATGCAGAGGTCAAGGTGCTGCTCCATGCATTTCTCCTGGAGCTGGCGGGCGGCGAATATCATGTCAGTGGTCCCTCGACCCGCGCGGAAGCCACACTGGCTCTCAGGAGAAGGCTTGCTCCAAGTGTTCCAGAAGGCGGTCAAGCAGGACCCGGGCCAGGATCTTGCCTGCTATGGACAAGAGGGAGATACCTCGGTGGTTGTCGCAGGACTGCCGATCTCCTTTCCGCTTATAAATGTGGACGATTGTTACATCCCGGAAATCTTGAGGGAGTTGTTCCCTGTCCCACATCGACTGGAACAGGCTGGTGAGCTGACTGATCATGGTGGGGCCGCCCGACTTGAACACCTCTGCAGGGATGGCGTCAGAGCCTGGAGCTTTGCCGGTGGACATTTTTTTGATGGCTCTGCTCACTTCCTCGACTGCAGGGGGAACAGCCAACACTCGTGGTTTGTCGGCACCTGGGGGAGTCGTGCGATGGCTTCCTCGTTGATCTGGGCTGGTCGGTTGAGCACGATGTTGAAATGCTCCGCCCATCTCTCCAGGATCAGCCTCTTGTTAGTCAGGAGTGAGGTTCCATCCGAGCTGAGCAGGGGGGTTGATCCAAAGGAGAACTGCGGTCCATAGACAGCTTTCAGCGCCTCGTAGAATTTCTTGGTGTCGTGTTTGTCTGCGTATCCCTGAATCTCATCCGCCTTGGCGCTTAACCATGCGTCTTGCATGAGGCGGAGTTTAGCCTGGACTGTGCTGCGAATGTTGTTGAAAGCGGCCTTCTTTGCCGTGCAGGTGGTGTCATTTTGGTGAGCCCGCAGCAGACGGCGTTTCTCTTCCAGGAGCTTTTGGATTTCCTGGTCGTTTTCGTCGAACCAGTCCTGGTGGTTCCTCGTAACTTGGCCCAGAGTTTCAAGGGCGATGGAATGAACTGTGTCCCTCAATGATTCCCACTGCTCATCGATGATGGACTGGTCACTCCGAATGTCCAACAGCTTGCTGTCCATACGTGACTGGAGATCTTGTGCAGTCAGCTGGTTCTTTAATTTCGTGATGTTAAGCTTCCTCGTCACTTTCTGACCCTGTGGTCTTCTCTTAGGTCGGATGTAGAAATCCATCCTGGAGATGATGAGGCGATGGTCCGTCCAGCAGTCAGCTCCACACATGGCTTTGACCAGTCTCACGTCCCGCCTGTCTTTCGCCCTGACGATGACGTAATCTATCAGATGCCAGTGTTTGGAGCGTGGATGCATCCATGATGTCTTGTTGCGTGTTGGCAGACGGAACAAGGTGTTGGCGATGGTAAGATCATGAGAGGCACACGCACGCAGGAGGAGCTGTCCGTTGCTGTTGCACTTTCCGATTCCTTGCTTTCCCAGTTCGCGATGCCAGGCTTGGTGGTCAGTCCCGACACGGGCGTTAAAATCCCCAAGGAGGATGAGCTTCCCAGGCTGGGCTGACGTGATGAGGGAGTCGAGTTCCTCATAGAACCTGTCCTTAACTTCTTCAGGGTTGGTCATGGTGGGGGCGTAAGCACTGATGATGGTCGCACTAGTCTTGTTTCCAAGTGGGAGCTGCATCTTCATCAGCCGATCGTTGATACCCTCGGGGGGGGGCTTTCCAGTTTCCGCACGTGTACTGACTTAATGGCAAAACCAACACCAGCCACGACGCTCTTCGCTGCTGCGACCACTCCAAAAGAAAGTGTAGCCGCCGCCTGTCTCTGTCAGCTGGCCTTTGTCCGCAAGGCGGGTCTCGCTCAGTGCTGCAATATCGACATTGTATCGGCTCAGTTCTCTGGGCACCAGGGCAGTTCGTATCTCTGGTCTGTCCGCTTTGGTGTTGTCAAGCAGAGTTCTCACGTTCCAAGTTGCGAAAGTGAGCACCTTTGTTTGTTTTCTTCTTTCTTTGTTTCGACCGCTTGGAAAGGATCCCCGCCAGCCGCGGTTTGCTGACCAGGGTGAGGTGAGGCAGGCTATGTTTAGGGCAACCTTTTCTAGCCCCGTCCTCATGCTGGGGAGGCGAGCAGAGCGATCCTGAAGAGGGCTGCTCGGTCACTCAGGAGGCTGCCGGACTCCACTGCTGCCTCAGTTCAGTGAGGGGCGACCACATGTCCTGAGCCGCCTGTGTGTGGGTTCACGACTGCAGCTCCCAGTGTATCCTCACCTGCTACTTCGCCGTTTCCCCATCGCCACAGGACTTGGGATGGTTGTCATGACGTCATGATGTCGTGACATGCGCGATGAATTGGATAGTGAGGGTGACTTGCGCAGGATCAGCCTCACTCTCTCGTCCTGGTGCGCCGGATCCAGTGGCAAGACAAAGTCAAGACGACTGGGGGTAGACCAAGATGCAGGAGCTGCCGGAAGGTGGCACGCATGGCGCAATCCAACCGCCTTAGGGGCTCCAGTCCGGATTTTGGATGGCCATTGACTCATGAGAGAGTTCCTCTGCCCTTTGACAGGTTTTGTTTTTAGTCCTGCTGGGTGTCCAAATCACCCTCCTCACCAAGAAATCTTGGTGGGGTTGCCAGTTTAGTCGCCAACGACCCGACCATGTAACAGGTTGTACTGGGTTACATGTTACCAGTAGCTCCAAGCGGAGACCTGACATACATATACATACATATACATACATATGTATATATACATATATATATATATACATACATACATATATATACATACATATATATATACATACATATATATATACAAACATATATATACATACATATATATATACATATATATATACATATACATATATATACATACATATATATACATATACATATATATACATATACATATATATATACATACATATATATATATACATACATACATATATATATACATACATACATACATTATATACATACATATATATACATACATATATATACATATACATATATATACATACATATGTATACATACATGTATATACACATACATATACATATATACATATATACATATATATATACATATATACATACATATATATATACATATATACATACATATACATACATACATATATTCATACATATATACATACATACGTACTGGGATGGAGTGTTTCTGCACAGTAGAAGTGATGGGAAACTGTTTAATCTCTCGCGTCTGCGTACCAAGACCAAAATCAGAAGCGTCCTCATCAAGGAGATGGTATTTGCTGATGATGCCGCTCTGGTATCACACACAGAAGAAGCCCTACAAAGGCTCATCAACTGCTTTGAGCAAGCATGTGGCAACTTTGGGCTATTTATCAGCCTCAAGAGGACCAACATCATGGGTCAGGCTACATCGACCATCCCAAACATACATATTGGAGACCACAGACTACAGGAGGTGGAGAAGTTTACCTATCTTGGCTCTACCGTCACCTACAACCTATCTCTTGATACTGAGCTCAATTTACGCATTTGCAAGGCAGCTGCTGTGATGGCCCAACTCTCCAAACGGGAATGGGACAACAATAAGCTGACCAAGGCTACAAAAATGAAGATTTACCAGGCATGTGTACTTAGCACTACTGTATGGAAGTGAGATTTGGACGCCATACACACGCCATACGACGCCATACGTCGCCTAAATATCTTTCACCTGCGCTGTCTCCGGAAAATCCTTCGCATCAAATGGCAGAATCATCTCCCCAACAAAGATGTCCTCAAGCAAGCAGGAATACCAAGCATGTTTACACTCCTCGCATAAAGACATATGAGATGGCTTCGACATGTTAGCCGTATGGAAGATGGCAGAATCCTCAAGGACATACTCAACGGAGAGCTTGCTAGGGGCACTAGGTCTGTGGGAAGACCGTTCTTACAATACAAGGATATTTGCAAAAGGGACATGAATGCCTGCAACATCAATATTACCAACTGGGAAGCAGTTGCCAGCAACCGTGGAGATTGGTGAGGTACCGTAAAAGAGGGAACACAAAGGAGTGACATAGAGAGAGAGAGGAGAAATGGAAAGACAAGAAGAAACGTCAACAAGAAAGTATGACATTACAACCACCCAGGCAAAGTCTTCGCTACATTTGCGGCACCTGCCAGAGGGAGTGTTTGTCCAGGATAGGACTGCACAGCCACAGCAGGAGATGTATTAGGACATGAAATGTAAAAGCCGGACTAGATTATTTGATGCGCAACTCCATTGTCTCCCGAGACAAAAAGGATGCCAACAACAATATATATGGATTTCGTAGACAGGAACTGAAACAAATCAATCGTATATATATATAAATATATATATGTATATATGTAAGTGTATGTGTATGTATTTGTGTCTGTGTTTCGCCCTCATCACTGCTTCACAACTGGAGTTCATTTATTTGCATCCACAAAACTTACTGGTTTCACAAGAACAAACTAATAGAATAAGTACTAGGCTTATCAACATAAAAAAGCACTAGGCTGTGTCTCATATTTTTTTTTGCCCACTCAGTTGTATCTATCAATTGATCTTTGTGTGTGTGTGTGAGTGTGTGTATCTATATCTATATCTATATATAACACCCTAATGGGCGCCTTACCTCCCAAATTTTAGTCATTTCTTTTATGATCCAAAACTAGGTCAAAGGTACTGAATGAATCTTTATGAAATTTGGAAATTATATTCTAAGCATAAGGGCCATAACCCCCATGACAATTCATATATTTTGGCTGTTGATGAAATTTTAACCATAGATATTAGACACAAATGAAATAATATTTATAAAATTTCATCTTCTTATAAAGTTAGAAAGACCCCTCCATGGGGACGTAACACCCACAATTTTGTCATTTTATCTAAGGAAAAACGAATACAGTTGTGCTCCTGGAAGCTGTAGGGTTACCCGAGCATAAAAGTTGGGCATTATTTCTAATTCAATGGTACAAGTGTAACAGTTTGCTTTGACATACACTTACATTGTGATTTCTGCAATGTGGTGCATAAATGGTTAAGTAAATGAGAGGCATCTTTGTCTCCACTGATTCAGTTGCAAAGTTTTAAGTAAAGTTATTTGATTGCAGACCTCCTTTTAGTCTTTTTATTATCACTCGGTCACACATAGTCCCCAGATGGTAACATTGATTACAAGGCCTTTCCAGATGAGTGACTGGTTATTCAAAGACATTTATAAATTTTAAATTCATTCTGTCCAGTTACATATCAGTATAGTGGTCATTTGCAAACTCCAACTTTGATTTCTCCTAAGCCCTCACGTCACACAGTTGTTAATATTGATTTCAGTTGGGTCACGCCCTTCCAATTGCTATAGATTCGTAATGCATCTTACGGCTGTGCCTGTTACCTGGATGGTGAGGAATCCTACATTGGGAGCAGTAACGACTAGGGTAGAGTAACTGACTGCTTATTGTGATCATTCGTCTTTTGGTTTCCATGTGGCACGATTACAATTTTTAGGGTGTGTAAAGAAGGAAATAACCCTCATCTGCAATTTTGATGAAATTAGAAACATAGATATTCCAGTTCATTCAGAAAATATAACAGAAAAGTCTAATTCTTCAATTGAATGTAACCGGGCAACGCCGGGTATCTCTGCTAGTATCTATATACATATGTAAACAAATGTACATATATATATATATATACACATACATGCATGCATATATTTATACATATATATATACACATATGTATACATATATATACATGCATATATACTTATATATACATATAAATCTACATATATACATCTATGCATATATACACTTAAATATATATATATATATATATATATATACATATTTCTGTGCAAATGTATACACACATATATACATGCATTATATATATACATATATATATATATATATAATAAAGAAAACAAAAAATGGAACAAGAATGTTACAGGCGATAACAAAACATCCGAACAGTTAGCCGATACAATATATATCTATATATGTGTGTGTGTGTGTGTGTGTGTGTGTGTGTGTGTGTATGTGTGTGTGTGTGTGTGTGTACTTATATACAAGAGACCAAAATTGTACGTACTCTGCTATATGTATATATAAAAAAAGAGAAAATGGAACAAGAACTAACATTTTTTGTTTCCTTTATTTATATATACATATAGCGACGTACGTACACTTTTGTTCTCCTGTATGTAAGTACATAATATATAAATATGTATGTATTGTATAAATAAATATATATATATATATATATATGTATGTATGTATGTATGTATGTATGGATGGATGTATGTATATGTGTGTGTGTGTATATATATATATATTTACATGTACATATGTGAGATAATAGTTTCACTTTTAATATTTTCAGTATTAATACTGAAACTATTAAAACTGAAACTAGTATCACACATTACAATAGAGATGTTACTGTTTCACTTTGGCACGTAACACTGAAGTAGCGTAAGAGATAAGTGATCGCTCTGGGCTTGTATTAGGCAAGAAGCTGAAAATTGTGGGGGAGGGGGGCATGACACTGCATGGACCCTAATGAAAGCATGTGTAAAATTTAAATGAAATCGGTTGGGTAGTTCTCGAGTTTTAGAAATGCACACATACAGACACACATTCTCAGTTTCATATATATAGATTATACCATGATTCTTGTGATAGACTAGATAATCTAAGAAATGCTATGGCAGTCATTTATTAAGTTTATTTTCGTAAGTTAGACTATCGAAACAATACAGATATCTTGAAACTAACGTCATTCGGGAACATAATAAACTATAAAGAGATTGACACTTTTATATGTCGTTGTATAATTAATGCCTTAAAAATATATTGTGGCTGGCTCAAGATTCTTTAGTGAACTACAAGCCAATTTTTTTTATGTAGTATATATAATTAATTATACAACATAAAAATACTTTGTAAAATATTACGAGATAAGAAACAATACTGTTTTATTTTAAAAGACCAAAAGAAACACACAAGGACACAATGGGCATCCGTATTGTAGCTCTGGATAAGATTACTAAAAGTAATTCCAATATCAGCGGTTGGCATCCCAATAATAGACGTACGAGTCTTACTAATAAACACACACCACTGTGTTTCAACAATAGATTCTCTCCTTATCTCTTCTCTCTCTCTCTCCATCTCTCTCTCTCCACACTCATACGTACAGTGACATAGCTAACCGTATATGTGTGTATAAATGTGTGTGTTTATGTATGCATGGTATCGGTTAAAAGATTTAACACACTGATAACAATAAGGTTTTATATTGTAACTGACAAATGTAGCTGAAAAAGATTGAATCTATTTTGCGATAAAATAAGCACATAATCTGAAAATGGTTTGCAAAACAACAGATATCAATATTCCACTACTCAATACTTGATTCCATAGTGGCCGGATATGCTTTCGAGTTTCAGCTACTCTTCTACGTTCAAACTTGCTGTGTCTGCCCCAAAACTGATGAAGTATTATAAGCTGTCATTTTTTTTATTAAATTATATTACCCCATGTATGTGTGTGTGTGTGTGTGTTTGAGTGTGTGAGTGTTTGTGTGTGTGTGTGTGTATGTGTGTATGTGTATGTACTCTTCTGTTTTTCTAACAAAGATACAAATCTTTATCTTTGGTATGAAAATAACAAAATCAAATTCACATTTTAAACTTGAGTAAAGTCTTGCATATTTTTACCATTCCGCTTACACATTGTATTTGTAGTGTTCAAATTAGTCGATTGATTTCTCTTTCTAAAAACAGCAGCTTATCCCGATTGCTACTTAGGCGTTTTCTCACAAAGCCAAGAGCACCAATTATTATCGATGTTAATGCTAATTTATAATCTGGATATAGAAGCTGGAGGTTTCGGAGCAGTTGTCCATAATGTGTGTGTGTGTGTGTGTGTGTGTGTGTGCGCGTGTGTGTGTGTGTGTGTGTGTGTTTATGTATGGAGTGTAACGTAGGTCCTGGTAGAATAGAAAATAGATATTTCCTGTGCAAAACTCAATGCAAATTCCTGGATATTTGCACTATCATAGAGCAAAACTGAGAAACAAAGTCCACTGGTGCATAAACTCCAGATACATCCGAGGTAAGAGCACTGAGTAATAATATGATATATAAGTTTAAAACGCTCCACTTAATGCTAATCTGATGAAACGGATGAACTGATACTCCAATTTTATCACTTGAATAACTTATCACTAGGAATCATATGTCCGGGTATTGTTCACCTGTGTAGCTTTGTCGAATAGTTGCTGTCGCGTGTAGGGTGAACCCGCAGCCTTCTTTTAGTCGGGAAGGGCAGACAGTTTCTATCTGTCTGATAGCTTTAGCGAAAGAGATTGCGTGGTGGACGTAGTTGAGGGGACTGAAGCGAGATGCTTTCCTCTTTCAAGTTCCACATGAAAAGGAAAGTGTAGTTAGAGGGGCAAGTGCTCCCCCCCCCAGTATTTTTGTTGAAAGTGAGTAACTGTTGCGAGGACGGTCCCTGTGAGTGCACGCCGGGTGCAGTATTTGTAGGGTTCTTTCGCTGCCCCTGGATAGAGCGTTATGTTATTTGGGGAGTTGTATTATTCAATATTTTATTGTTAATTATTGTTTTTTTAATTGTTCATACATACGTGAAGACCCTCTACTGTCGGTTGTATTGCATTGTCCCTTTTGTTTCCTGTGCGGCTCTTGTAGCCCATAAAGAAAGAATTATTATAAATATTACTATTATTATTTTTAGGTGGTTTTGCCTTTCATCTTTTCAGGGTCGATGAAATAAGTACAAGTCAAATACTGCAGTCAATATAATCGACTAGACCGTTCCCCAAAACTGTGTTCGTGTTTGTCCCGCCAGCATCGCTTGGCAACCGATGCTGGTGTGTTTACGTCCCCGTAACTTAGCGGTTCGGCAAAAGAGACCAATAGAATAAGTACTAGGCTTCCAAAGAATATGTCCTGGGGTCTATTTTCTCGACTAAAGACGGTGATCCAGCATGGCCGCAGTCAAATGACTGAAACAAGTAAAGGAGTAAAAGAGTAGGCCCTGTGCCTATAGTTGAAATTATTATTATTATTATCATTATTATTATTATTATTATTATCATTATCATCATCATCATCATCATCATCATCATCATCATCATCATCATCATTATTATTATTATTATCATTATTATTATTATTATTATTATTATCATTATTATTATT
>NC_042997.1:38405630-38408130 GCF_006345805.1 Octopus sinensis
CTTTTTAGACACCCTGTTAAAACCACTCCTCAAACATGTCAAAAGCTATATAAGGGACGACTTAGATATGCTCAATCACCTACCGAATACTATAAACAAAAACACCATACTGGTATCCTTCGATGTAGTCAACCTCTACTCCAATATCCCCCACAACCTAGGACTAGAGGCAATCCAATTCTGGCTAGAGAATCACGCCAACGAACTACCACACCGCATCAAAAAAGAATTTGTGATAGAAGGGGTTAAATTCATCCTGGAAAATAACTTCTTCGCCTTCAATGACAATTCTACCGACAAAAATCGGGGACTGCGATGGGTACACGAATGGACCCCTCCTTTGCCAACCTAGTCATAGGATACCTAGAGATCAGTCTGTATCGTAAGGTTCTAGAAAGAAAGGGCAGCCTTTCTCCATCTACTAGAAAACAACTGGAAGAGATATCTAGATGACTGTTTCATTCTTTGGCATAAAAATATAGAAAAACTCATAGAATTCCAGGAAATTTTAAACGGACTGGACGTAAACATCCAATTCACGATGGAATATAGCCAGCAACAACTCCCCTTCCTCGATATCCTCATTAAGAAGCTAATAATATAATAGAAACAGACATATACTATAAGCCTACAGACTCTAAGCAATATCTTCCATTCAATTCATGCCACCCCAGACACACCAGGATGAATATCCCCTTCAATCTAGCAAAAAGGATATGCACTATAGTCTCAACGCAAACAACAGAGACCACACGACTACAAGAACTAAAAGATACCCTTATCACCAGGAACTATCCACCTTCACTTATTGACAAGTGCATTCAAGTGCCCTTCAACTTAACATCAAGGAACTGAGACATCCCAAATCAAAGAAAAACTTACAACCAAAAGCCTTACCATACATCTCCACACACAACCCTCTCAATAACGAAGCCTTCGGCACCATCCTCCACAACATACCCCTCCTAAAAAAAGACCACAGAATGAACACAATCCTCCAAACACACACGATCATAAAAAGCAAAAGAGAGCCTAGATCCATGAAAAGTCTCCTACACACAAGCCCCGAATTCACTCTTCAACACAGAAGCCGACAGTAAAAAAAATGTGGAAGACCTAATTGCGGGATATGCGACTATCTAATTGAGGGATCAGAGTTCTCCTTCAAACAGGGACAACGGTTTACAGTGAAAGCAACTTCACATGTGCTTCGGAGAACCTAATATACTCACTAACCTGCTCCGGGTGTCAAGAGCAGTACATAGGCCAAACAAAAAATGGTTTGCGTAAACGAATGGCCCTGCCAGATCCCAGATAAAATTCCCCAAAACAGAAAAATAGCTTTTAGCCAACACATAGATACTTGCGCCAACAAAAAAAACACCAAACTTCATGATTTTCCCCTCTACCAATTTAGGGACGATACAACCTCGAGACAACGAATAAGTAAAGAAAATCTCTTTATTACAAAATACAGGCCACTTCTTAACGGGTCTACGACAAACAATAATATACCTCAACTTTAGATACAAAGAAATATATACACACACAAATATTACACTCCATAGAATCCATTACTAATCAGCCCCATCACAGCTATACTTTCACCCTTCATATTCTCCCTTCTCTGTTTTTTTCTTCTCCTTCCTCTTCTTCTTCATCATCATCATTATCATCATCAGCGTCGTCATCATCATCACCACCATCATCACCATCATCTTCTCCTTCTCCTTCTTCTTCTTCTTCCTTCTCCTTCTTCTTCTTCATCTCATCATCATCAACATCGTCATCTTCTTTTCTTCTTCTACTTCTCCACCTTACCCCTTAACCTTGTCACAATGTCCTTCGTATAACGCCTACGCAAATTCCATAAACAATTCCTGAATTGAACTGCGACGTGCTGTCAGCCACTGACCATTCAAAATACGACCATCAAGGCATTCCCAGATTTCCCCACCCCCTCTCCACATCAGCCTCTTATTCTTCACCTACCCTACCAAGAACTCACAACGACCTCGAACACACAAGTGCAATAAGGGAGTCAGAGAAAGGCAGAATGCTACTTATATCTGAACACTACTTAGAAATATTCTTTTTTAAAAACTTTTCTTCTAATTTTTCTAAATTTAATTATTTAATCGTACAGTTGAAAAGGTCTCAAAATGACCGAAACCGGTACTGAAAGATTCACTATAAAATTATCTTAGCATTTTCTATTTTGACTTGTTTTTCATATATATCAACTCGTGTGTTCCTTTCCACCCTTATACAATATATATATATATTATATATATATATATATATATATATATATATATATATATATATATATAACATATATATATATATAGATAAACATATATATAGTATATATATATGTGTGTTGTGTAAAATATATATATATATATATTAGTGTGTGTGTGTGTGTGTGTATACATAAAATACCTATATATATATATATATATATATATATATATATATTATATATTATATATATATA
>NC_042997.1:38413130-38418130 GCF_006345805.1 Octopus sinensis
GATAGAATATGTACCAGGCTAAAATGATAAGTACTGGTGTCGATTCGTTCGATTAAAAGTATATGGCCGCAGAGCTTCTGCTTTTTTTTTTTGTAAATATTGAATATTTAATAATTTAATTTAATTTTTAAGTTTGTATACCCAAAACTCATTTCAAAAAGATGTGGGGTTGAGCATAATGGAATGTTTTTACTCCATAAACGTCCTTGGTCAAATCCAACTGACTGTTAAGCAAGAGCGACAACATTACCAATGAATTTCAGAGATTAAAAACAATGTTTAACACATAGGCGCAGGAGTGGCTGTGTGGTAAGTAGCTTCTTACCAGACAGACGTGCTGTTTTTTGCTCCGGCAAATGACACGTGTTAACGTGAATTATTGAACATTTTACGGCAACAGGTAGGATGTTTTGGATATTTTTGGAAGCATAGTGAGGTTTATTGCTTGCCGTTAATACTTTTTTGGCATTAATGTTAATTAGTGTTAACACTTTTCTGCGCGTAATAAGCTCCACTTTGCTTCGGGTGTATTTGTTCTGTCTGTTGGCGTATTTATTGTCTCACCTATTAGTGAGAATTGTGTATTTTGAAGAGGCATAGCCCCTCCTCAAAAATTAATTTGTTCGCTTGGATTTACCACGGAGAACCAAGTGTGCTGCAACTAGGAGTACCCTGTTTCGTGAGGATTACCAGTTGCAGAACTGTGTTGCCATTATTTGAACTGTCTTCCTTCGTCCTTTTCTCTGTTCTGTCTTTCTGTTCTGTCATTGTGTTTTTTTCTTATTGGACTTTGAACTTTTAGTTGAACTTTTTTTCAAAATCATGGCAACAAAAGAAACAACTACTTTGGAATGGGAGGTTGTCCCACCCAAGCAGTGGATTGAAAGTTTTGAGAAGAGGACGGTGGTCCTACGAACCTATTCTAGGTCGCGTGGAGCTATCGCCCTCTTCGACAGGAGCACCATAGAGAAAGAGTTGGGGGACCACCTACCAACGATAAAGTTTATTTCTCGGGGGAGTAAATTTGCAACGGTGTGGTTGCTGTTTGGTACCCCCGAGGAAGCTAGCAGATTTGCTAGCGAGCCACTGGAGGGAGAGGAAATTTTGTTCCTCCCCTCGTATTGTGGCAGAAAAGTAAAAAGAGCCTGGGTTTGTGGCTGCCCCCGGGCACGGAGGCGGAATGGATCGAGAAGACCATCCGGCGAGGCCTGGGGGATAGCGGACCCAGGCTACTGAGTGTGAAAATGGCTCCCGCGGTCGCCTGGGAGGGGTCAAAGGCAACTTTGACCCTGTGGACACCGGTGGCCGTGGGAGAAATGAAATTCCTGGACTTCCTGAGATGGCTGGGCACAGGTACCCGGTGATACTCGAGGGACGTCCCCCCAAGTGTCACCTGTGCCTGAAGCCCGGACATATCAAGAGGAATTGTCCCGGGGCCGTGGTGGTGCCCGACATGAAGGGGAAAAGGCGCCCGCCGCCCCCTCATTTGAGGGAGAGACGGTGGAAGTCGTGGAGGAGGTTGCCTCCACGAAAAGAAAGAGACAGGCGAGCAACAATGGCTGCTCGCCAAAGAACGCTCAGGTGGCGGAGGGAATAGCGATCCTCCGTGTCTGGTGACGGAGTCCCCTGGGTCAGCAGTCTCCCCCAAAAAGAGGAGAAAAAGAAAGAAAGGTCGGGCGGCTGATATCCATGAGCCGCAGACGTTGGCGGGAACTGTGCCGCCAACGAAAGAACTGAACGTATTGGTCCTCTTCTATAGAGGAGGAGAAATTGAAAAAAAATGATGGAAGAGTACCACAAGGGAGCTCCTTTAGACTTCACACAGGACCCCGAATGGCCTTCGCAGATAGCTGTGGAGGCCGTGGCGTTCGATGTGACGCTTGGGCTAAAGGAGCTCAATGAAGATTATAGCTTGGTCCCGGGCGACGCGAACTCGGAACTTGATTACGTTCTGAGGGAGGCGTGTATGATGGTGGAGGACGCGGGCACAAGCTATTTCGAGGACGATATGTAATTATTGAACTGTTAGTATTAATAATGGACTGCTAAGTCCAAAAACTGGAAAATTGAAAGAGGTTTAATACCTCGTTTTGCATTTTTATTAATAATGGACTGCTAAGTCCAAAAATTGGAAAAATTGTTAGAGGTTTATACCTCGTTTTGTGTTTATCTTTAAAAGAACAATGTTTTAGAGAAGCGAAAGTCGGCGGGCGCTTTTTGTCTTCTCCCATCCTTATCATCTGTCTTTCATTATCATTCACTTCATTAATGTCCTCGTCCAGTCCGCAAAGCTAACTTAATCTGTGTACTGCCTTTATGGCAAATGTTTTGAAATAAAGTAGCTTGTCTACCAACCACATGGTTGCGGGTTCAGTCCCACTGCGTGGCATCATGGGCAAGTGTCTTCTACTATAGCCTCGGGCCGACCAAAGCCTTGTGAGTGGATTTGGTAGACGGAAACTGAAAGAAGCCCGTCGTATATCCACTGTTTGATATATGGTGTGTGTGTATTTGTGTGTCTGTGTTTGTCCCCTAGCATTGCTTGACAACCGATGCTGGTGTGTTTATGTCCCCGTTACTTAGCGGTTCGGCAAAAGAGACCGATAGAATAAGTACTGGGCTACAAAAGAATAAGTCTCGGGGTCGAGTTGCTCGACTAAAGGCGGTGCTCCAGCATGGCCGCAGTCAAATGACTGAAACAGGTAAAAGAATAAAAGAATACAAGAATAAAACATCAATGCTTCATATTGAAAATTATCAACAAAATTACGTTTAGAGGTAAATCGTTCAGCCAAAGAATGAACGGAATCTCAGTTGTCACATGATCTACGTGCAGGCTGTTCGTAACCGACGAAGTGCCTGTTTCTTTGTCTTTTGCTTTTTCATTCACACTGGCACACAATTACACAGCTTCATACACATGTTCATATTGTAGGAAATACGACCGTATGTGGAGGTTGGTGACGTAGGTAAGTCACACGGTCGCATTCCTAACGAAATAAGCTAAGCCATAAATACAATTTATACAATGCAGTGCCAACACAATATAGATGAATTGACGACAAACCGTTCGACTGTTTGAGAGAAGAGAAGATTTTATTTACAATGGTGTTAATGTTAAAAGGTTGTGAGTACTAGCAAGTGCGTGTTCGTGTGGTGACAGATACAATAAGGGTGAAAGCGTGTGACATAGTAGGTACAGAGCCTAGATTTAATGATGGAAATTGGTTTACAGTTCATAAGGTACACGATATGTAAGAGTTCAATATCAAGATGTTTGTAATCTCAATCGAGATCATTCTTAATATTTTTCTCAAACAGTGAAGATAGCAATGAAGAAAACAATATTGCTACAATATCTATGACACACAACTTCATACACGTGTTCATATCTATGACACACATCTGTGATACACCTATCTACGACACACAAACACACAGACATATCTACCCCAAATTCCAACATTTGACAATATATTCTTTCATTCTTTTATTTGTTTCAGTCAATTGACTATGGCCATACTGGAACATCGCCTATATGTGTGCGTGCGTGTGTGTGCGTGTGCGTGCGTGCGTGTGTGTGTGTGTGTGCGTGTGTGTGTGTGTGTGTGTGTGCGTGTGTGTGTGTGTGTCTGTGTGTGTGTCTGTGTGTGTGTGTCTTAGCTTGCCGCTAAATAGCTTTTCAACATAGATTTGCTTCATCAAGATTGGCAGATTGGCATGTAAACTAAAATACAACATATCTACAGCCTTAAGTTGCCTTTTACAATATTCTTCCATTATGCAAGAACATTTTTGTCGACAGCTACTGATTTCTTTTATAGATACGTAATTGGAGAAGAAAGGTGGATTTTGCAATGTTGTATAGTTTTATGAAGAACAAGCTTTTCAGGTCACTGACTTCAAATGCAGGCCGAAAAAATTATATCAACTCTGCAGAGGAGAATTATTGTTGGTTTGATAGAAATTAAAGTGTACTTTAAATTTAATTGATAAATACTAATTCCCTTGGCACAAGAGAAAGAAATATTTGGCCTGGCACGTATAAGCATTTAAGTACCAGAATGATGTATTACTAAGTCCAGACTCTGATGATACTATAAATTTATGTTTGACAAATATTATATATATATATATAATATATATATATATATATATATATTATATGTATGTATGTATTTATATGCATGTATCTATGTATCTATGTATGTACGTACGTATGTATGTACGTACGTATGTATGTATGTATGTATGTATGTATGTATGTATGTATGTATGTATGTAAGTATGTATGTATGTATGTATGTATGTATGTGTATGTATGTATTCATGCATGTATGTATGTATGTATGTATGTATAATGGTAAAGTTGATTGCTACTTAAAAGTCACGTAGCAGCGTAAAGGTCATCCGTAACTACGTTGCGTTATATGGTTCAATAAAGTTTATTGCTTTCTTTTAAGAAAAGTTAGGCAATTGTTGCAATTCGAGTCCAATAACCGAAACTGTCTGCCATGTGCAATGAATGACTGCAGTGAATCTATAGGATGTTATAAAAATATTTACTAACATCACTATGATTTAAGGACCAACTTATTACCCTGTGTTAGATAACTAAATTTTAATTCTTATCCACTCTAATATTGCATTAGGTGAATAAAATTACAATTTTCTTAATTTAAATTAACTAGAAGCTGAATAATTTCATTCAATGAAATAATGTTCATGGGAATTCACCAATAATTTTCTAAAGTTTGTTTGGAGCAATAATTTCATATGCGTTCAAGTTGTCTTGATAATTAGCATTTAAGATTTGTCTTTATTTATACGAAGGGGTGCCGAAAAGTTCCTGGCTTTGGGTTAAAGAAAATACAGGAGGATCAGTTAATTATGATTTTATTCAACATATTCTTCAGATACACACACTTACTGCAACGGTCCTTCAGTTTTTCTAAGCATTGTAAAAGAAGGTTGGGCTTGTAACCAGGCCTTTCGCGTTA
>NC_042997.1:38423130-38465630 GCF_006345805.1 Octopus sinensis
GTCACAATCTTTTATTGACTCGCTGTTTCCAGAGAAGTACACAACCGTTTAGTGTATTCTGTTATATGGTATATAAACAGTGATTAAATATCTGCAAAACTCCCTAGTTTCTTCTGGCCTGCACTCTAGTACGCCTTCCTTTCAATTATCCATCTAGGAAACACTGTAGCAATCATCCAAATTGGATGCAGCTATGGATCATCTATTTTATTTTACAAATTGCTATTTGTTCTTTGTTCGCATCTTTCGACTTGGTTTCACAAGCGTCAGCCAATCTTATAATGAGCATTTTGTTTCTAAATCCAGTTTATAAATCCTCTTTGTGCCATCCTTATTAAGTCCAAAGTTGGCCAAATAGGATGTTGTGGTTCTAGCTACAAGCGTACGACATCCCACTTATACTGAAAGCATAGCATACTTCCACTTCTATTTTCATATCACACACTACTATCTACGTCGTTCAAATTTGAAAACCTCATGCCATGTGCCTCCTCCATATTGCCTTTTCAATATACTGTCACCTCAAAAATTATAACGTTTTTATCAAGCCAGATCTTGTCATCTAATCAGAGTGTTGTTTCATTTTTAGCATGAGGCTTGAAAATGCAAGTGCTTCCGTCATCTTTCTTACCATACCATTGAAAATTCTATCTCAGACTCCTTTTGTTTATATTTTGCGTTGTCCCTTTCTTACTTCTCCCTGTAAAATAAAAACAACAACAGGATAAAAATTGACGTTGATTTTCTTTGTAATATATGACCATTTTGTAGATATACTGAAAAAAATGTTCTCATGCAATAGGAGTAACGTGAGAACCCAGTAAAATGGGAAAGAATGATTTAGAACTACATATAAGATGTTATTGAATACAGCTAATATGAAGAGAGGCTTGAAAATAAATTCAAGTCAGATATTGAAATATGTACAATGCATTCTATTTCCGGACATAATGTGTTTCAAGTAATCAAATGTCAAAGATAAAGATGCTCGCACGAACACTTCGTCCGTAGGACTGCAAAAAGAATCCGATATGTTGGTGTTTGTATACACCATAGTACAGAAACGTATGATATATGAAAAAAAGGGGGGAAACTCAAGAGCACAAATACGAAAATGAACTTCCAGAAATGATGTGTTATAGAAATTATGTGAATAATATGATACTTGTACAGAAAATATTTTTTTCTGTAAAGCGAGTAGTAAAAGGAAAAGTAGAATAAATGTGAAAAGAATCAAATGTAAGTGATAAATATGTAATATCATATAAGCACAGATAATACAGAGGTAAGCTTGGAAATATAATAAAGTTACATATTGAAAGAGATATGTCGCGACTCACACTGATTCAGCTTTGACTAAAAAAGTATTCAACGTTATCTGACTGTATACAGTAATTATTTTCGATTAATTGCATTTCATACCTATGTGATACAACCGTCTGTTATGTGCGTATATGTTTATATTACACACACACATGTATATACATACATATACATAATATGCATATACATATTATATGCATATGCGCACAAACACACACAGATAAGATATATATATATATATATATATATATATAGTACATATATATATATATATATATATATATAATATATATATATATATATATATATAGCATATACATATATATATATATATATACTATATATAGCATATATATATAATATATATATATATATATATAGCATATATATATATATATATATATATATATATATATAGCATATATATATATATATATATATATATATATATATTAAGGTATGTAGAAAATACAACATGGACAGACGTATAACTCATAGAAGACGATACAATAAACATGACAGGACATTCGAACCCTCAGTCTTCAGTCAAGAACCGGATCATCGTATAATTTCGGCTGATTAATCTTGATATATATACACATCTATATACACACACACACACACACACATATATATATATATGTATATATATAGCATGGCTCAGTGGTTAGATCGTCGAACTTACGATTGTGAGGTTGTGAGTTCAAATCCCGGACCGGGCTGCGTGTTGTGTTCTTGAGCAAGGCACTTTATTTCACGTTGCTCCAGTTCACTCAGCTGTAGGAATGAGTTGCGACGTCACTGGTGCCAAGCTGTATCGACCTTTGTCTTTCCCTTGGATGACATCGGTGGCGTGGAGAGGGGAGGCCGGTATGCATGGGCAACTACTGGTCTTCCATAAGCAACCTTGCCCACAGTTGTGCCTCGGAGGGTAACTTTCTAGGTGCAATCCATGGCCACTCTTGACCGAAGGGGGTCTCCGATATATATATATATATATATATATACAGACATACAATATATGCATTAATACAAACATACACATGCAAAAACGTAATTTGTATAGACGACAAATCCTAGAAGTTACTTCAGTCCTGAACCGTAACACCCTTCTGTTGGTGGGTGAGTAGACACTCGAAATCACTGCGCATCATCTCCTGGTTTTATCTTAAAACTTGCCTTTCTCCATAACTAGGAAGAGGTTTTTTTCTACCGCCCCTCTCATCCTGTAGACAGCTATCTTTCACTCTTTATGCTAGTGGGTGTAAGTTTTCTCCATACGGATACGAAGTGTCGTAACTAAAATCAGTGCTGGCAATAATTTCTACAGAATGTCTGTAGAGATTACCTTAACAAGTGATGTAAATTGCACTGCTAACACAGTAGAAGACGGTACTGATTTGTAAAAACGCTTAATGTACTTTTTAGTATAGCATATTTGCATAACGGACTATTGCGTCCCTGCAACTCAATATTTACTTACCAGCTTCCAGGAGTGTGCTTAATGTGTAAAATTGGTATTTCCAATAATGTTGCATCGCTGTATTTAGTGGCTGTTTGAACAATGTGTTCGTGGATGCTTAAGGCGTTACATGGGTGCTGATGAATAAGCAAAATCTCCCGAAATATGGCATATGCTCTCATTACTCCCTTTTTTTCATCTTTGATCTCATTGTTTGTTTACATCTGATGTCTCGGATACGAAGCATTATAACAAAAATCAGTGCTGGCTATAATTTCGATCTGTGTGGTAAGTAGCTTGCTAACCAACCACATGGTTCCGGGTTCAGTCCCACTGCGTGGCATCTTGGGTAAATGTCTTCTGCTATAGCTCCGGGCCGACCAATGCCTTGTGAGTGGATTTGGTAGACGGAAACTGAAAGAAGCCTGTCGTATATATGTATATATATATATATTTATATATATATGTATGTGTGTGTGTTTGTGTGTCTGTGTTTGTCCCCCTAGCATTGCTTGACAACCGATGCTGGTGTGTTTAGCGGTTCGGTAAAAAGAGACCGATAGAATAAGTACTAGGCTTACAAAGAATAAGTCCCGGGGTCGATTTGCTCGGCTAAAGGCGGTGCTCCAGCATGGCCGCAGTCAAATGACTGAAACAAATAAAAGAGAAAGAGAGAGAGGTTAAACTTAATAAATCTCCATACGAACTGGGAAGAGAATCCCTTACAGCCAACCACGACGGAAATAGTCATCAATGTTGTCCTTTATCTCTGCAGCATGCTTTAACACTTGACACATTTCTATTCAAAGGCTTGATTGTACTCTACTTCCCACGTGACTTTAGGCTTAATCACGATTGGAGGCGCAATGGCCCAGTGGTTAGGGCAGCGGACTCGCGGTCGTAGGATGGCGGTTTCGATTCCCAGACAGGGCGTTGTGAGTGTTTATTGAGCGAAAAACACCTAAAAGCTCCACGAGGCTCCGGCAGGGGGTGGTGGTGATACCTGCTGTACTCTTTCACCACAACTTTCTCTCACTCTTACTTCCTGTTTCTGTTGTACCTGTATTTCAAAGGGCCGGCCTTGTCACTCTCTGTGTCACGCTGAATCTCCCCGAGAACTACGTTAAGGGTACACGTGTCTGTGGAGTGCTCAGCCACTTACACGTTAATTTCACGAGCAGGCTGTTCCGTTGATCGGATCAACCGGAACCCTCGTCGTCGTAACCAACGGAGTGCTTCCATCCAATCACGATTATTTTAGTTGTCTTTTCAGGCCCCAGCGTTGTGGGGAAATGTAATCTTTCCCTCGGAACTACTTTTTATATTCCATGATTGGACCATGGGTAGTAGATGTCTTGTTATTTTTACTGTCCTCAGTGGCTTTTCCTTTTCACTTACGAGCTTGGTAACTGGTATTATTTGCTACTGCTGTCGGTGTTTCTGCGTCTTGCTTGTTCAAGGATGTGGGCAAGTGTTACCACGGATCAAATGACACGTTTTTTCTTTTGGTGAACTGGCATTGTAACTTGATCATACAACCGTCTATGTACAGATTACCGCATTGCGTACTGGCATATGCCAGTGAAACACGTGTAATGATTATGTAATTTATGATGTTGTAATAGATATTCTAACAGAATCTCCTATTTATTAAAATGTTGCAACGCATATATATATATATATATATATATAATATATATATATATATATATATAGGTTAGGGCAGCGGACTCGCGTCGTAGACCGCGGTTTCGATTCCCATACCTGGCGTTGTGAGGTTTTATTGAGCGAAAACACCTAAAAGCTCCACGAGGCTCCGGCAGGGGTGGTGATCCCTGCTGTACTCTTTCACCACTTTTTCTCTCACTCTTTCGTCTGTTGGCCTGCTTGCTTAGCCAGCGGGGTGGCGTCATTCGAAGGCTAAAGCAATGCGAACGCATTGTGACCAGCGATGTGTAGCAACATCTGATGGTCTGGTTGGTCACGTGATATATATATATATATATATTATATATATATATATATATATACACTCTAATCAAGTATAATATTTTAAGGGAGGGTTCGTCATAAATATGAGTGGCATTTATTCTAACCAAGTGTCTGCAGCACACAAAACTATACGTGATTCAGGTTGAGAGAGCACCTATTTGTGCATGTATGTGTGCATGTACGCGTGTGTGTGCGTGTGTGTGTGTGTGTGTACGTGCGTGTGTGTACGTGCGTGTGCGTGCATACGTGCGTGCGTGCGTGCGTGCGTGCGTAAGCGCAGCTGTGCACCTGGCACATAAATCTGAGGAGATCAATTCCTTCGATTTTTACTGTGGAAGACATACAAAAATTAATGTTCAATATCACCAGAATTAAATAATTTACGTATGAAAGTTAGACTGTATACACTCGCGCACACACACGCACACACACGTGTACACACACACACATACACACACACACACACACAAGCACACACACACACACACATACACACACAAACACACACACACACACATACACACACACACACGCTCGCATATACACATACACACACACACACACACACAACACACACACACACACACACACACAAACACACACACACACACACACAAGCACACACACGCATACACACACACACAAACACACGTGCTCACATATACACATACACACACACACAAGCACACGTGCTCGCATATACACACACTCATGCGCACACTCACATACCTGGTGAAATGTAAGGATGTATATTTGTACGTACGTAAAGCACGCGTCTACTCTCCATTCGTATTTTCTAGTTTTCTAGTTTTTAATTCAACCTTTTTTTATTTAGAGTCGATTTGTCTCGCTATAATTATAACTTCTGCTTGTTGTAGTTCAAATTATCAGGTCATTACTCGTTTCATCGTTGTCTAATGTATCTATTTCTTTATTACCCACAAGGGGCTAAACATAGAGTGGACAAACAAGGACAGACAAAGGGATTAAGTCAATTACATCGACCCCAGTGCGTAACTGGAACTTAATTTATCGACCCCGAAAGGGATGAAAGGCAAAGTCGACCTCGGCGGAATTTGAACTCAGAACGTAGCGGCAGACGAAATACGGCTACACATTTCGCCCGGCGTGCTAACGTTTCTGCCAGCTCGCCAATGTATTTCGGCCCTGAACAAGCAGTCATTTGATCAGGATCATTCCTCTTTTTAGATGTTTATAGAATGTGAAAGGGTAGAGCGAGAGAAGATGAACTTCATAGCAAGACGCTGAATCAAGTAGATGATAAGAGACGGATAAAGTACAATTGTGTAGTCATAAAACATGGTAGAAACAGCAGCATAATTCTCTGAAATCGTACTCTACTGTCTTAAGTATGCTTATACTCTTTCTTTTACTATTTTACTTGTTTCAGCCATTTGACTGCGGCCATGCTGGAGCACCGCCTTTAGTCGAGCAAATCGACCCCGGGACTTATTCTTTGTAAGCCTAGTACTTATTCTATCGGTCTCTTTTGCCGAACCGCTAAGTGACGGGGACGTAAACACACCAGCATCGGTTGTCAAGCAATGTTAGGGGGACAACACAGACACACAAACACACACACCATATGCATATTATAATAATATATATATATAATAATAAACTATATATATATATACATATATACGACAGGTTTCTTTCAGTTTCCGTCTACCAAATCCACTCACAAGGCATTGGTCGGCCCGGGGCTATAGTAGAAGACACTTGCCCAAGATGCCACGCAGTGGGACTGAACCCGGAACCATGTGGTTGGTTAGCAAGCTACTTACCACACAGCCACTCCTACGCCTGGTTTATTTATGTACCCTTAACCAAAAGGTTCAGCATAAGCGATCATTAGCATAAGTACTTCATCATCATCATCATCATCATTTAGCGTCCGCTTTCCATGCTAGCATGGGTTGGACGGTTCAACTGGAGTCTGGGAAGCCAGAAGGCTGCACCAGGCCCAGTCTCATCTGGCAATGTTTCTACGGCTGGATGCCCTTCCTAACGCCAACCACTCCGTGAGTGTAGTGGGTGCTTTTTACGTGCCACCGGCACAGGTGCCAGACGAGGCTGGCAAACGGCCATGATCAGATGGTGTTTTTTTACGCGCCACCGTCACGGGGGCCAGGCGAAGCTGGCAACGGCCACGAATGGATGGTGCTTTTTACGTGCCACCTTAGAAAAAAAAATTAGTCCTGGGGTCGATTCGTTCAACCAAAACTCTCCAAGGCGGGGTTGCAATCCAATGACTGAAACAAGTAAAAGATACAAGATATTATATAGTTTCTGCCAAAGTAGCTATCATCTCAATTTACATTTGAGTCTCATTTGTAGATGTGATATGACAAGATACTGGTCTGTTCCAGAACAGGGAAAATGCAAGGTTATCCTGCATTACGTTGGCAACGTCAATTCGACAAAAAAACATATGGCCATTGCTGTTTCTTTCACGTATATATGCATATAAGTATGTGTGTGTATGTGTACGTGTATTTAAATGTATACACACAGGTATGACCCTCACATACACATACATGATAGTGATGTTGTGACAGGGGTACACCAGAAATTGAGGCAGATGCTAATGGAATTTTCTGATTGAGGTTATAAATACAAAAGTGTTTTCTGAAACCAGTATGCTGGTTTGAGATGTATTCTTAATTTTAAGACGAGTACTACATAGAAATCGTTCACCTATTTTGTTTTTGTTGTAGCAGAGGCGATTTTGTTGTTCTTTGTATTGTTCTTTCTGTCTCTCTCTCTCTCCTCTTACTCTCCCCCTCTCTCGCTCCTAGTCCCTTTCTTTCTCTTTCTCTCGTGATATATTTTTCCCGATATATATATAATATATATACTATATATATATATATATAATAATCTAATATATATATATATATAATAGTATTCTTGTAGGCTTTCGTGTGCATTTCTAAGTAATATCTGTGTATTCTGCATATGAGCATGTGCACGCATATCAGCTTGTATGTGAAGCAAATAATTATATCATTCTGTCCGCCTCTCTCTGTCAATGCACAATATGGACGGAAAGAATCAGGATAACATAATAAACAAATTTCAATATCTATCTATTATCTATCTATCTATCTATCTATATATCTATATTATATATATATATATTATATAATATATATATATATATATATATATATATATATATGTATATTATATATAATATATTAATATATATATATTATTATATATATATATGTGTTATGTATATGTATATATGTCAGCATACAAATGTTCTTATATACGTAAAAATATATAAAAGTACGTACATTGCACATATAGAAAACAGATTTGAGGTATTTCCGTTTAATAAGATGTTTGCCAGTAACAAGGAATATAATCTTCAGGTAAAAGAGCATAAAATATACATCTTGATGGAAACAGGAATAAAGTTCTTAAAAAATATTAATAACAAAGCATTGACAGCTACTTTTGCAGTAACTGCATTTGACAGAAGCAACAAATCGATAAAAATTTAAGGTCTATTGCTTAATGTCTAAATCCTTTTGTGAAATATGAACGTTACACATATATTGTGCACATATATGATTGTATGTGATTATGCTTATACATATGTGTATGTATGTATGGATGGATGTATGCGTATGTATGTATGTATGTATGTATGTAATGTATGTATGCATGTATGTATGTATGTATGCATGCATGCAGGCATATAAAACAAACACGTATGTCATCTTGCATTTTCCTTTTTATATTGTTTTCCGAAGCAAGCGAGAAGAAAAGAATGTGCATCGTGAAATGTGGAGGAGTAAAGTATGATCCCTACAATACTTATGTATATATGCATGTATATGTATGTATGTATGTATGTATGTATATTCTATATATATTATATATATATATATATCATATTTATATATATATATATTTATATATATATATATATACAATTATATATTATATATATATATATATATATATATATATATATATATATATTATATATATATATATACATATTTATATATATATATATTATATATATATATATAATATATATAGAGAGAAGCGAGAGAACGAGAGAGAGATGGAGAAGAGATAGAGAGAGAGAGGAGTGTCGCCATGGGCTCTTAGGAGACAGTTCGATTTGTTTTTTGCTCCGCCTCTGTTCTGTTTTTTGTTTCAAAACGGATTTCCTTTTTTTCTTCCTGATGAGGGATATGACACATAATATGGTCCCATATTCAATCGGATTTTGGTAATTGTGCCTTTCGAGACACGTGTAGAATGAATAAACGATTTCTGTTCAATCTGCGTCAGCTCCATTTCTTCAATTCACCAATAATGTTCTATATAGATATATATATATATAATAGTATCGCCATATTAAATATGCATTCTTATAAAAATAAGAAAAAAGATGTACGCTTATAGCTCCATGAGGCCATCGCCTTAAGTTAGCTATGTGATACACAAAACTGTATCCATATAACCTAGAACAGGGAGGTCAGTCGCTCCACACTACTTGACCGGCAGCTACAGACGCTTCGTTTCGGGGTATTGCCCCTTTTCACTGCAGCGTAGCCAGCCAGTAGGTGGTCGCTCCGACAATATCTGTTCGATGGTTTTATTTACCTAGTTTCGGTGGAATTACATCCACTGTTTCAATAATAGAAAATAAAATAACTAAGTCATCTCAAAAGAGAACAGCGGCAGCGTTCCCGGAAAATATAGTTATCGCAATACTAAATGCATTCTTATAAAAATAAGAAAAAAGCTGTCCGCTTATAGCTCCATATAGTATGGCGATAAACATATTTTCCGGGGAACGCTGCCGCTGTTTCTTTTAGAGAGACTTAGTATTGCATGATATATATGAATATATAAGCTTATATAATTCTCTGTATTATAAGCACAAGGCTTGGAATTATGTGGGAAGAGGACTAGTTGACTACATCGACCCCACTACTCGACTGGTTCTTATTTTATCGACCTCGAAATGAAGAAATGAACAGTCAACAAAGAGCCGGAAGATATGCCGAAAGAATGAACCGGAACATTTTACCCGGTGTTATAACGATTCTGCCAACTCGCTGCCTACATAAGTTTATTTAATTGTATTTGAGTTAGGTAAAAGGGCAGAAATGTTTTAAGGGAGGGATTAGTCGATACTTTGAACTGCAGTACTTGACTAGGACTAAATATTATTTATCCCGAAAGTTAAAAGACGAATCTGACCCATGCAGAATTTCAATTCAGAATGTAAAGAATTTGAACAAATGCCCCAATGTATTTTTTCAACGCTCCAACAAATTGGCTACATCACCGTCTTTATATAAGGTTATACAATGAGAATTATATACATACACACACACACACACACACACACACATATATATATATATATACACTTGCGTCAGAAATTAATTAGCACTTCTCAAATTTCTACATAAAAGGTTAAATCAATTAACCTATGAGCTGTTCAAAACGTCTTACGTGATGAGAAAACTTAGTATTTATGGTGTGATTCGGTCCTTGCGAGGCGCTACCTATATCTATTAAACAAAGGAATTGTCTGCATCCGCACTCCAAGTTGTTGTTGCACTGCTATGTCAACATCATAAGGCTGTAGATTCTCAAACTGCTCTGCAAACAAAGTTACGTCATCGTTCTGCGCAACAGTGAACTCGCAACAAAGCAATAGTTCGAGATATGGCCACTAGGTGACAGCACATACCTTGAGTGAAGAGCAAATCAAGGGTGCTAATTAATTTCTGACGGTAGTGTATGTATACACACACACACACACACACATATATATATATATATGTATATATATGAGATGAAAATGAATATAATAACATTGGGAAGCTCGTGATTTTCGCAGGTATGTCTTTAATTAATTAGATAACAAAGAAGGAAGAAGTAGAAATGAAGGTAGCATTTACGATCGTTTCAATTTACTGGTTTAAGTAGATCTCTTCAGAATGTAAATATACATAAATGCATCGGTTACAATGCGAAAATAATTGATACACATGTCATGGTGATGTAAACAAAAGTGGTAATTCTTACATTAAATTTTGTTCTTGCGCTGGTAACTTCACTGGGTAGAAGTTTGCTTGTGGTAGATTGGTTAATTTCGTTGGGTAATTAGGACGGGGTGAGTATTATTTAGGTGCGGTTTCCTAGTTTAATTATGCTCATTTTTTCATTCTCATTAGTTGTCACCGGCGGGGTAGGTGAAAGGGGGTAACTCTAATAGGCTGAAAACGGAGCTAACTCATACCAACTTTTGGGTGGTTTGAAAATGTTCTATGGCTAATAATTGTCTTGTTGCTAGCGTTTAGGAAGTTCTTAGTGCTAGGAGGAGCCCTATGTATTTGCAAAGTGTATTATTATGGAATGTTGGGGGCGAGTGGGTTTGCGGGGTGACTATTTGTGTGTAAGTGTTTCATTTGCTTCTCAGCAAATTATACGGAAATACGAGTATAAATAAGAGTACGCACAATATCCATATACTATGTAAATGTGACGCAACTCTTAACTCATCAGGCTTATTCAACATACAAGCGAGCTATGACAGGTTAATTAATAGGCAGATCGATCTGGGATTAATTAACATGTCACTGCTCGCTTATTTATTTGTTTATAAGCCTGATGACGCGAGAGTTACGAAACATATTACGTAACCATATGAATGCTGTGCATACTGCATACCTGAATGAACCATGTTTACGTCACTACACAGACTTTTAAAACAATTGTAGTAGTTCTAGATACCCCATTCATTTGTATTCAGGCGACCAGCTGGCAGATTCGTTAGCGCGCTGGACGAAATGCTTAGCGGTATTTTGCCCGTTACTACGTTCTGAGCTGAAATTCTGCCGTGATCAACTAAACTGAGTACCAGTGAAACACTGGGGTCAATGTAATCGACTAGTTCTCTCCCCATAAATTTCAGGCCTCGTGCCTTTAGTAGAAAAGATTATAATCATTATTATTATTATTATTATTATTATTATTATTCTATGTTTGACTTTTGCGTTATATTTGTACAAGTTGGCTCCAAGTCTCACCCAGAGACCTCAAGAGACAACAGGTTGGAAGTTCATGTTGTTGTTATGCCTAGTGTGCCATATATTTGGGTGGGGGGTTGGTGTTGTACTAATGAATGTCTAAAAAAAAAAATTTTCTTTTTCTTTTTTTAAACCGCAAATTATGTTTGTTTTAAACCTTGAGATTACAAAGAAAGTATTTTGTGTAGGATATGAGCAGTTCCCATGAGCACTATCTTTTGAATTTCTGCCATTTTGGGGTTTCCTGGTATCTGAGTTAGGTAGCATCAGCCCCTTTTGCTATCATTCCCAGTGCCCCTATGACAACAGGTATTGTATTAGTCTTCAGGTTCCACATTTTGCTGATTTCTATTTCAAGATCTTTATATTTGCTCAGTTTTTGGTAGGTCTTGACAGATACGTTTATATCGATTGGGACATATTATTATTATTATATACAAGCGGGTGTGCGGTTCTAGCTGTAAGCTATGACTATACACATGTTTTGGTTAATATCTTTATAAGTAAACATGTGAGACTGTTCGCATGTTTGTGTCTCCCTTTGATCTCTTACTTCATTCAGTCATTACACTACGGCCATACTGGGGCACCGGCTTGAAGAATTTTTACTCAAATGAGTCGATGCTAATACTTGTTTTTAAATCTGGTACTCAATCTATCGGTCTCTCCTGCTGAACCGTTTGAAATACGGAGACGTAAACACACAAACACCGATTGGCGGTGTGGTGTGAGACAAACACAATCATCCACCCAAACACACGCACACACTCATGCACGCGCGCACCCACCCACACAAAACATATATATATATATATATATATATATATACATATGATGAGCTTCTTTCAGTTTCCCTCTATCAAATCGACTCACAAGGCTTTGGTCAACCCGAGGGTATAGAAGACACTCGCCCAAGGTTCTAAGCAGTGAGACTGAAGCCGGAATCGTGTGGTTGGGAAGCGACCCTCTTACCAAACAGCCATGCCTGTGTCTAGGCATGCTTATGATGAGAGAAACTCACACAATCGTAAGAAAACATATGGCAAAACTATATACATGCCGATATATACAAATCTATATGCATGCGTGCGCATGCCAATGTGCATATGTCTGCATATCTAAATACACACACACACACAACACACACACACATATATATATATATATAGATAGATAATAGATAGATAGATAGATAGATAGATAGACAAATAGATAGATAGATATAGACATATAGATATATCATATATATATAAACACGCACACACGTAGATACACACACATACGCACACACATGCACACACACAAACACACACACACACACACAACACACACATATATATATATATATATATATATGTATGTATATATATATATATATATATATATATATATATATAATATATATATATATATATATATATATATATATATATATATATATATATAGGTGGGGAGAATTCACGAAAAAAACAAAAGACGAAGACAGGTCGTGTAGAAAACAAACAGATGTATTAGTATAACGTTCGGGAATTGAAAAAGTCTTTTACATTTCGAGCCTACGCTCTTACACAGAAAGAAACACAGAAAGAAACAAGGAGAGAAAAAAGGAGAGACAAATAATTGTGTGTAGTTGCTACCGATCTCTCATGGCGACTGCTGGACTGAAGGGTCACACAGGAGTGCGAAGAAGTAGGGAAGATAACAAAGTAAAAGTGATTCCAATACGAAGGTGCGCGTGAGTGTAAGAGAGTATGTATGTGCGTATGAAAGAGAGCTTGTGGTCTTGACGTGTGCGTGTATGTATAGGTGTGAAAATGTAGGGATGGGAATTGGTCAGTGCTGGTGTGAAGGTGGTGGTGTGTTGTGATGTGATGTGTTGTGTGTGTAGTATGGTGTAGGGTGGTGTGGTGTGATGTTGTTGGGAGGTGGGGGAGGTGAGAGTGGGGAAAGCACTGGTGGTGTGTGGGTAGATAGAGGGTGGGGGTTGAGGTGGAGTTTGTGGGTAGGCAGAGTGTGGGAGTAGAGGTGGAGTTTGTGGGTAGGCGGAGGTTGGGGGTAGAGGTGGGGGTCTGTGGAAGATGGTGTAAGGCATTAGATGGGGTGGGATGGGAAGGATAGGGAAGGTGGAGTAGGAATATGTAGGGGTGGGGTGGGTTATGGGGGAGGGTTGACAATGGAGAGGGACGGGGAAGGGGGTATGAGAGAAGAGAGAAAGAGAGTAAGAGAGAAGAGAGAAAGAGAGAAGAGAGAAAGAAAGAGAGAAGTGAGAAAGAGAGAGAAGAGAGACAGAGAGTAAGAGAGAAGAGAGGAAGAGAGAAGAAAGAAGGAGGATAAGAGAGAAGAGAGAGAGTAAGAGAGAAAGAAAGA
Source organism: Octopus sinensis (assembly GCF_006345805.1). Classification (NCBI taxonomy): domain Eukaryota; kingdom Metazoa; phylum Mollusca; class Cephalopoda; order Octopoda; family Octopodidae; genus Octopus; species Octopus sinensis. The sequence continues at coordinate 38,437,375 of NC_042997.1, forward strand.
GACAAGATATATATATATATATATATATACATATATATATATGCATGTATGAAGGTAGATAATATATATATATATATATATATATATATATGTAGGTACGTATATATGCCTGTATTAGAGTATATCAAAATATATATGGATGGATGGATGGATGGATGGATGGATGGATGGATGGATGGATGGATGGACGGATTGATGGAAGAATGAATGGATGGGTGGACGTATATACATATATATATATAACTATTTTTCATTTGAGCTGTCTTTCATTCAAGGGCTATGAATTTGGTATGAAGCCATTAGGGAATATAGAATGAAACATCATGCGATATCTACAAACATTCAATATTTCTGATTTTGTAAATTTTTTTCAAGAAATTATTGTTTTCCTTTTATTAAGATTGTCAATATTTTTTCTTTAAAATTCATTACGTTTAAATGCATTTTTAAATCAAGTTTAAAAAAAGAAGAACGGCTTTTGTTAATAATATACACTGGCTACACAACAATACGTATCTGTATTTTTTTTTTTTAACACCTGTTTGTTTATTCCTCAGCAAAATATCATCTTTACGAAAATGTGTGTTATAATACTATATCATATATCAGCATACCATACGTCATATGAATTCACACACAAACTCACATCCACACACACACACAGACACACACACACACAAATATGCATATGTGAGCTTTTGTGTTTACATGCATAACTATAGTTTATGTAGCTATATGCAAATATGTATACATGCATGTATATATATATGTGTGTGTATATATATATATATGTGTGTGTGTGTGTGTGTGTATATATATAAATACACACACACACATATAATATATATATATATATAATATGATAATATATATATATGCATATACATACATACACATATATATCTATCTCTATCTCACCTCTCACTCTCTCTCCATATATGTATACTCTTTTTACTCTTTTACTCTTTTACTCGTTTCAGTCATTTGACTGCGGCCATGCTGGAGCACCGCCTTTAGTCGAGCAAATCGACCCCAGGACTTATTCTTTGTAAGCCCAGTACTTATTCTATCGGTCTCTTTTGCCGAACCGCTAAGTACATATATATACATACATATATATGTATGTATGTATATATACATATATGTATATATATATATATTATATATAGATATATATATATATATATATATATATATATATATATATATACCTCATACACATACACATATATTTATACGCACAAACATATATGTATATATGTACATATAGATAGATAGATAGATAGATAGATAGATAGATAGATAGATAGATAGATAGATAGATAGATACAGATATATAGATAGATATAGATATAAACGCACGGTCTGATATACACATACAAAATATTGTAAGTACATAAATGCGCGCGTGTGTGCGTGCGTGCGTGCGTGCGTGCGTGCGTGCGTGTGTATGTAAATATAGTGTGCCAATATGGATTTACATTTTATTGGCTTCCACTGATATTTTCGATGTCCATAGTCTTTATGTAATACTTTTTCTTCTTTCATCTCTTTTCTCTGTATAGAGTATAATACTATATAATTTTTAATCAAATTATTTGGAGGAATATTACATCAAAAATGGTTGAGATTTTGATATTCTTAGGCTCCCACCACCCTTCCAAAGCTATTTTTCAATTCATAACTGCGCTAGTTCGCATGCCTGCAGGCTTCCACCAATAAATGTGGCCTTACATATGAATACATAAACAGTCTTATATACATATGGTGATATACATATGATGTACATATGGTGATATACAGATATACCTACATACACACAAGTACGCATACTCTCATGCACGAACACGTGTTTATGGATCTGAGAATATGTGTATATACGTATGCGCACGTTTATGAATGGAGTGTATGTGTTTTTATATACATTCACGTATGTATCCCTGTATATATGTATATACGTATGCGCGTATATATGCATGTATATATGTATGTATTCTTTTACTGGTCTCAGTCACTTGGTTACGTACAAAGTTTTAATGGATCATATTGATACCAATACTTAATTTATCAATCTCTATCAATAACTGCCCGTTTTGGAGACAAAGGACACAAATGTAATCAATGTAGTCCGTGAAAGTTTTCACACATACGTACACAGAGTATTCACGAACACTCTCTTGGCTGTTTCCCTACGTTGACTATAATCGATTTTTTTTCAATCACTCTTCATACGTTTTTAATTGACAAACACTGTTCTTCGTTTTACAGTTGATCACACAAAATCCAATTGCTATTAATGCATGTAGTCCTATCAAATGGTTATTTTCTACTTAACTGTGATATAAGTTTTCCTTGGCTTTTCTGCTACTTTAATTCTAAATTTGGTGTTACCCTGAGCCTTTTAAACTGACGGGATCTCATCTGTGTGTGTGTGTGTGTGTGTGTGTGTATTTGTGTGTCTGTGGTGGGGGTATCGATGGCACTTGACAAAATCCGAGTGTTTAGAATGTACTAGTGGAGGCGCGTGGCTTAGTGGTTAGGGTGTCGGCATCATTTTCGTCAGATTGTGGTTTCGATTCCTGGACGGGGCGACGTGTTGTCTTCTTGAGCAAAACACTTCATTTCACGTTGCTCCAGTCCACCCAGCTGGCAAAAATTAGTAATGCTGCGATGGACTGGCGTCTCGTCCAGCTGGGGAACACATACGCCATTGAAACAGGGAAACCGGGCCCATGAGCCTGGCTAGGCTTTAAAAAGGGCGCATTTAGTTATATCTTTTTTTAGTGTGTACTACTTCCAAGACTCTTCCCTTTGAATTGGACCACAACACATATTTTCTACAAACATATCACAAAATAAGAAAAACTCTGGTGATGTATACTGCGACAGCGTCGTCAAATCGCTTTCTTTATTGTTACCTCTTCTCCCTCTGCCTCATTATTTAATTTAATAATTTTTCATTCTTCTTCTATCAACCTGAGTATCCATTACAGCGACCACGATGTCTGACAACTTACTGTATGAGATTTGCCCCGCAGTTAGATATTTTAACAAACGGTTAATTTGCATCCACAAGAGAAAACAGATTCTTGTATCTTGAGATATTACTTCAATACATAACCTCATTAGCTTCAATTTCTTGAAGTCTTCTTATCGACTTGACACGCCTTATCATTGGATAAAGCATGCGATACCGAATACAGACTGTGTAGGTTGGCTCGTTTACAATAGCTTATTAGAGGGCTTTTACGTCATCAATAACATTTCCTATAAATTTATAGTGTAGAGAATTTCGCCTCCATCTTTAACCCTAACCTTTAACCCCCCCGCTCTCTCTCTCTCTCTCTCTCTCTCTCTCTCTTTCCCCAATTATATATACATATATATGTATGTATGTATTTATAAGCATGATGACTGCAACACGATTTCGAGTAATGCAATCGCTTGACTGTTCTTTTAAACATGAGCACCACAGATGTGGCCATGATTGGTTGCCATTAGAAACAGGTGTTCAGTGAGCTTACCATCCATGCTGACAAATGTTTCAATTCCATCATTCCATATTGGAATTTTTCATTGTGTGTTTTGCCTTTTTCAGCAATGACTAGTCACAGTATGCAAGTCATTATAGAGATGTTAAATGTGATATTAAAAATCAAGCGATGTTCGTGACCGAAGTTTTTTAGATCGGGGAAAGGCCTTACAAAATGCCAATCCAACTCTCTGAAAAACGTAAGCATATGCACAAAAAGAAAAATTAGTCTACATCAGTGGTTTTCAACCAGGGTTCCGCAAAACTGCTAAAATCGGCAGTAATTTTTAATTCTCCTGTGCAGATATGTGTTCATAAGACTATTAAATTATTGCACAGGGGTTCCTCGAGCCAGTGGAATGTTTCCTTGGGGTTCCGCTCCAGCAAAACGTTTGAAAAGCACTGGTCTACATCTTTGGATGCAAACTGTCGCAGATTTTACATCAGAGTGTCCTTTTTCCTAAAGAGATATATAAACAAAGACAAGGGATCTCTTAATCTCAATTGATAATGGCTGCTAGGTGTCCAACGAAAATCACCTTCTTTACCAAGAAAGTTTGGTAAGTTGACGATTTAGTCATGGACGGCCCAGTGTGTATATATGTATGTGGTAAGAAGCTTGCTTCCCAACCACATAGGGCGAGTGTCCTCTATTGTAGCCTCGAGCTGACCAAAGCCTTGTGACTTGATTTGGTAGACGGAAATTGAAAGAAGACCGTCATGTGTGTGTGTGTATAGGGTTGACCCAAAGTCACCTGACAGTAAATCAAAACCATTTAATTCCAAGATTAAAACAAAAACTTATTTTATATGGGACTTCGCTAATAAATAGACAAATGTTGAAGAAAAAAGGCGATTTTAACTCATATCATTCAATTATTAATAAAATTGAATATTAGGTATTTATGAATTCTGACTTACTGTCGTGTGACATTTGGCCACCCCAATATATGTATTTGTGTGTTTGTATCTGTTTGCCCCATCCCCATCGCTTGACAACCAATGTTAATGTATTTATGTCTCTGTAACTTAGCGGTTCGGCAAAATACCCGATAAAATAAGTACTAGGCTTACAAATAATAAGCCCAGAGGTCGATTTCTTCAACTAAAAGGTGTTGCTCCAGGATGGCCACCGTCAAAATGACTGAAGCAAGTAAAAGAATAAAAGAATATATATATATATAACGGGAAGCTTTATGAAAATAAACAAAAGACGAAGGCAGGTGGAGTACAAACAAACAATTGTATTAGTATGACGCTCAGGAATATAAATAAAACAAGTCTTTTACGTTTCGAGCCTACGCTCTTCAACAGAAAGATACACAGAAAAGAAACACGGAGAGAAACAAGGAGAGAAAAAAAATGCGTGCAGAAGCTAGCGATTCAACATGGCGATATATATATATATATATATATATATATATATATATATTATATATATATATACATATATATATAACAGTATTTTAAAAAATTCTTAATAGCATTCTGTTTGTCATTTATGCAGTCATCAAAATCGTTATAATGTCTTGCTGAGATAGCTTCTCTTTCTTTCTTGATGAGAAGATTACTGTTTATTCCTTTGGAATAAAATCAATGTTGTCTTCGAAACATATGTCGAAAGTAAAAAATTTGAATAACACCTGCGTTCAACTCCATTTATTTACTTATATATATATATATATATATATATTATATATACATATGCTTGTATGTATGTGTGTGTATATGTATATGTATATATATATATGTATATGCGTATATATGTGTGTGTATATGTGTATATACATGATAGAAATATTATTATTTCTAAATCTCTCAAAGAGAGGTATTCAATAAAAAGTTCTTTAAAGTAAAAGCTATTTGCCAACATAAGGTAGCTGTCCTGTAAGGGACGACTGCTACTGTTGTTTAGCCTCAGGAAACTTCATTTCCAGGTGGATATACGACACAATATCGGTGTCCTTGTATTTTCGAACAGGGCGTTAAGTACTCCCATCCAGCACAAAACAACAACTGCTGTGGACCTGTTTCCGAGTTATTGCTCTTTATCCAGCCAGCTGGAAACGATGTTTCCTGGGGCTAAACAACAGTAGGCATCGTCCCTTAGAGGACTGCCGCATTATGTTGGCAAACAGCCTTTATATATATATGTGCGTGTGTGTGTGTGAGAAAGACATAGAGAGAGAGAGAGAGACTATGTGTGTGTGCGTGTACGTGTACGTATGTATATATTATATAATATATATATATATATATATATATATATATATATATTATATATACATAGTGGTTAGTGAGTTGCACTCATGATCGTAAGATTGTGGTTTCGATTCCTGCACCGGGCGACGCGTTGTGTTCTTAAGCAAACACTTTATTTCACGTTGCTCCAGTCCACTCCGCTGGCAAAAATGATTAATCTTACAATAACCTGGCATTCTATCGGGGCAGGGGTGGTATATACACCACAGAATTCGGGAAATCTTTCTTATGAACCTATGGCTTGGGCAAGACCTTTGACTTTTTCATGTACACACGCACACACACACACGTATATATATATATATATATAATATATATATATATATATGTATATACATGCTTACATATATATATATATAATATATATATATATATATATATATGGCCTGCTCGCTTAGCCAGCGGTGTGGCATCATTTAAGGCTAAAACAAAGCGAAGCGCATTGTGACCAGCGATTTATAGCAACATATGATAGCCTGGTCAGTTCTGGTGATCACGGTGAGATATATATATATATATATATATATTTGTGTGTGAATGTGTGTGTTATGTGGCTTGCATGTTTAGAAAAGTCCCTTTTTTCTATGCTTATATCCATTATAAGTAATATGGAAATTTCTAATTAATATATTGATAAGTTGTGCCCTATCTACTGAACAATTTATAAAAGACACTACGGATTTTATTCGCCCCAAAGAGTGTTGTGCCTCTTAAAAAAGCTTCTATGAGGAGTAATTAGGCGAGGAGTGTTTAAGGAGAAAGAGGAGAATGTGTCAAAAGTTTGACTTAGAAATAAGAATGACTTCCGTGTAATATTAGATCATTCAAATATTAACGCTAAAGTATTGGACTTAGTAGTGATGTGAGATATACAAGCATAGGTGTGTCTTTAATCTTTGCTACACATTGTGTATTGCCAGCTAAATTTAGAAATAAAATTATATTGTTCATAAATTTAAGAAGCAGAATATTTCTTGTGAAGCTTAATGCAACCATAGAAAACACGAATGGAAATATATTTCGAATAACAGAAGTTTGGAGATAGGTTAGATAACTACGTTTCTTAACAGGTTTTCTTCTAAATTCTAATATTTTTTTTTTTTTTTTTTTTTTTTTTTTTAACATTGGAATAAGGTGGCAAGATGGCAGAATCGTTAGCACGACGGGTAAAATGCTTAGCGACATTTCTTGTGTCTTTATATTCTGAGTTCAAACTCCACCGAGGTCGACTTTACTTTTCGCACCTTTGGGGGTACGTTAAAATTAGCATCAGTTGAACAGTAGAGTCGATGTAACCGGCTTAATCTACTCTTTCGAAATTGCTGGCCTTCTGCCAAAATATGTGTGTGTGGTGTGTGTGTGTGTGTGTGTGTCTGTGTCTGTGTGTGTGTGTGTGTATTTGCCATTAATATCTTTCTTTCAGCGCAAAAGTTTAGATATTATAAAGGGAAATCTGCAGCAATCTACATAATATCGATAATACTTTTCTTGTAGACAGTTATATCACAGAAGACTAGTTTAAATATCGAATCCCATTGAAAGTTATCTGGGTTTCTATTCTCTAATTACAATGCTAACCGTTAAAAAGGATTAAAGAATTTCCTCGCAGCTACGATCATTATATTACTAGCACAATAATCATGAAATGGGTGGCAAATTGCGGTGCAATTGGCACGTACATGTGGTTGACCGTTGATTTTTGATATCTATAACTTCGATTGATTTTGTTCGAATGAACTTGTATAATGTCAGAGTGCAAGTAATGAAAGACAATTTCCATCTCAACGGTGTAAAATAAATCAGTTGTGTATTGAACTTTGATATCTTTCATAACAAATAACCAGTGGCGATAGTAGTTCAATCATTATGGAAAATTATTTCGAAGTATCAGTACATCCTCTTCAGAACTTATTTTATCTGTTGGATAAGAGATAATTTCTGAAAGTGTCAATAATATGCCTTTGGGCGATTATCTGGCCTTCTCAAAGCAATTTACTTTTATAAATCTTACTACAATATTTAGAAACATTATTCAACCATTTGAGAGAAGGGGAACTTGCATAAATGAAGCGCATTAATACAGAGTAGCGTAGGGTGGCGTGTGTGGAGATTACACAGGGTGGTCAGTTTGGATGAAAGAGAGAGAGAGAGAGCAATGTGGTTGTCACACTGGGCGACCAAAACCCACGATACACCACTTCCAATATATAGCTGTAAAAATGTGAAAGAATACGATGTTTACTACTGTAGCGAGAAAATTCGAAATAATATTTATCACGTATAAATGTCACTGTGATATTACATCTATTAATATTTAAAGTCGATATAAAATATCTACGGATTGTAAATATACTGCGATAAGTCTATCTCTTTGAATGCTCACAAGATTCTAGAATGTGAATTCTGTTTAGTTCATGTTGTCTAATTCAATCAATACATTCAAACTGCACCTGTTATTCTGTGATCTCTGCTCTTGGAGAATCAATAGTGTAAGAGTGTCGTTGCGTGTGAATAATGCTAGTTACGATTCTTTGATGATAATTAAACTTTCTTTTCTGTTATGTTTTCTTCATACTACCGCCTAGCATTTCTGGGTATGATCATTTTAATTACTATCGAAATTGGTATTATTCATCTAGTTTATTCATTAGAAAGTTTTCAGAACGTTGTTCGGTATTTCACACATCTCAGTTCAAATGTTGACTGGGTAAACCTTGACTTCCTTTCAGACACTTAATAATATCTGATGGTGCGTAACAATGCACAAATATATATGTTCTATTTCTTTACTACCCACAAGGGGCTAAACACAGAGAGGACAAACAAGGACAGACACACGGATTAAGTCGATTATATCGACCCCAGTGCGTAACTGGTACTTATTTAAGCGACCCCGAAAGGATGAAAGGCAAAGTCAACCTCGGCAGAATTTGAACTCAGAACGTAACGGCAGACGAAATACGGCTACGCATTTCGCCCGGCGTGCTAACGTTTCTGCCAGCTCGCCGCCAAATATATATGTTCTACGGCCTGATGACGTTATACATAGTCTCATGCTATGTTCTCACATATATTTTCTTCGAGAAGAATTTTCTCTTAACACTATTCCGTTAGTGAGATATGGTACCACGCCCGAGTGTACGCAAGTAAGATATGAATGTACACACCTATATCTTTATATATAAAAGTGAAGTTGTGTGTCTGTCTCCTACGATTTAGATTCCTAACTACTCCCACATTTTGCGGTGCAGTGTAACCAAAACCGGGTATCTTATAGTCGTGATTCATATCGAGCCCTTCTGGGTATTAGCGCGCGTCTACGATGAGTCTACGATTTAAAAAAAAAATTACCATAATTTTTTCCATTTTAATGCATTTTTTCGCTATTATATAAGGGAAGTAACTCTCTAAAAATGTCTACGATGAGTCAACGATTTAAAAAAAAATTTACCATCATTTTTTTCCCATTTTTAATGCATTTTTTTGCTATTTTTTTGCTATAACTCTCTAAAAATGCTTATATAGTTATTTCCCTTACAAACCCGAGCAACGCCGGGCGATACTGCTAGTTTCATATATAGTTGCTTCATGTCCATCAAGTTTCTTAATTCCAGCTTGGTCAAGCTTTACGCAACAAACATATCCTTTGCTGTTTTAATTTATGAAAACGACTGTTTTTAGAAGCCACTCAACGACTTATTTGGTGTTTATAGCCGATGAAGCTTAACGTCACAGAAGCACATGCACGTGACGGCCAATGGCATCATTCATAGCCCAGTGGGGTGTTTTTACATTTTGTCTGTCAGAGTGCATTTTCCCGAGACTATTCCACATTTGAGTGTACACTAACGTGTTAGATGTTATTGTACACACATATATTTCGTGCAAGATTGCTTCCTATGCGTATCATTAATATAGTTATTATCAATATTACTTTAAATATTATTGCAATAAGAAGGAAATGTTCTGACACTGGGTTAAATGCCTGTACTACTTACTTAATTACATTCCAAGTTCAACCTCTCTCCGGATCAGTTTTGCTATTCATCCCTACTCGAGTACCAGACTTGTAGCGTAGCTGATTCCGTTATATATAAAATCAAACCCGTCCCATGAACAAAGTGTGTCTTGTGACCATATACGAACCTAATCTTCCTGACATTTCAGTATACAGTGAAAAGTTTCAGTTATAGCAGGATGTTGAACCATCAAGATGACAATCACCCGTATTTAAAGAATTTTTTACCCTATTTATTCTTCACTTCATCTGCTACGAGATGAGGGATATTAACACACATCTCCAGGGCTGAGCGGCCGATAATTATTCGTTATTTAGATTTACATTATGGTGATGGTTTTGCAATGAAGCATGAGCTCAGCTTTGATTGAGCAATGGCAATTAAGTAGCCGTAATTATATTAAGAAGAAGAAGAAGAAGAAGAAGAAGAATTAAATAATAGGTTACATTAATATGTCAGTATATATGGTAAAAGACTTTCCACCGAGGTCGACTTTGCCTTTCATCCTTTTGGGGTAGATAAATAAAGTAGCAGTTTCGCACTGGGATCGATGTAATCGACTTAATCCCTTTGTCTTTCCTTGTTTGTCCCCTCTATGTTTAGCCCCTTGTGGGTAGTAAAGAAATATATGGTACAAGGCTTTTTAGAAAGTTGATTAGTGATATATGCTTATGAGAAATATTATCCGTTGTAGATAAGTGTGTGTGTGTATTTTTACATACATTCCTTTAAATTATTTCGCAAGCAAGAGATACCTCTGGATATGTTTGGGTATATTACAATGTCATCAACAAAGCATTGATTCATAAATTGTGATTCTATTTATTGCATTGTTGTACAGAATAAATCATTATTTTCTTTAGCTTTTTTTATGACAGAATACCCAAAAGGTGATTAACTACAAAGATAAAATAGGTTCTAGACGAGTTGATCTCACTCACGGTTTCGATTTTTGTAGATAACCTTTTCATTTCACCCCTGTCGCTTGCAGAAAAATAAAATGAACTTCAAACAAAACTCAGTTATCTCGTCTAAAATTATATATGGGGATGGGTAGTAGATTTAACCCCTTTGTTACCTTTATTTCTGCTGAAATGCACAGCCTTGCTCCAATTAATTCTAAAAAAATAATGACGAATTTTGTTAAATAATTTTGTCATCATTAAGCTGGTATTTTGCAGCAGGAATTTAAAGAAATTGTGGTGGAATATTTTCATTTAGACCTCTTAAAATAGGAACTTGTATTCTATCTTTTTTACTTTTTTAATTGTTTCAGTCATTTGACTGCGGCCATGCTGGAGCACCGCCTTTAGTCGAGTAAATCGACCCCAGGACTTATTCTTTGTAAGCCTGGTACTTATTCTATCGGTCTCTTTTGTCGAACCGCTAAGTTACGGGGACGTAAACACATCAGCATCGGTTGTCAAGCGATGTTGGGGTGACAAACACAGAAACACTCACACACACACATATATATATATATATATATATTATATATATATATATATATACGACGGTCTTCTATCAGTTTCCGTCTACCAAATCTACTCACAAGGCTTTGGTCGGCTCGAGGCTATAGTAGAAGACACTTGCCCAAGGTGCCACGCAGTGTGACTGAACCCGGAACCATGTGGTTTGTAAGCAAGCTACTTACCACACAGCCACTCCTGCGCCTGCTAGTTTCGGGTGGGTTGGAACCAAAGATTTGTTGGGAACAATTATAGTGTAGCACTGCATGACGTCATTTTATATTTTGAGTATAAATTAAGGTAGCGATCTGGCAGAAACGTTAGCATGCCGGGCGAAATGCTTATCAGTATTTCGTCCGTCTTTACGCTCTGAGTTCAAACTCTTCTGAGGTCGGCTTTGCTTTTTATCCTGTCCTGATCAATAAAATAAGTACCATTTGAACACTGGGGTCAAAGTAATCACATTCTAAAATCTTATCATTTCCCTCGAACTTGCTGGTCTTGTGCTCAAATTTGAAATGTATGTTTTGAGTGTAAATATTTACCAGGTCAGCCTTGTTCATCAAATTTTCACCATCAAGTACATTATTTACACTTGACGGATATTTGTCCTCATCTTGTTTGTTGTTAACACAACGTTTCGGCTGGTATACTCTACAACTTTCATCAGGTGTCTTCGGGAAATTTCGAACCTGGGTTCTCATTCTTAAGGTTGTTTTGTTATTATTATTATTATTATTATTATTCAGGTCACTGCCTGGAATCGAACTCGGAATCTTGGGGTTAGTAGCTCGCGCTCTTAACCACTACGCCATATGCCCCCGAGTTCGATTCCAGGCAGTGACCTGAATAATAATAGTAATAATAATAATAACAACAACAACAACAACAACAAAATATATATCCGTCAATTGTAAATAATGTAAATAATGTGCATAATTCTTCATCTCTTAAATATAGAACTGTATTCATCGTCAAGCATAATCAATTTCACGGTGGTACTTCTGCATAGTACAAGTCCAATTACTAAAATCCACCAAGGACATATTGAAAAAGAAATCAGTTAAGATATACGAATAGTCTTACTTTCAAATTAATATTTAAATTTGTCAAAGGGTACGTAAACATGTTTGTGTTCTACTATGATCTACGTTCAAATCCCGAGCCGATCGACTTTCCGTTTGTTAAGTCAAAGTCGAGAAGTTAGTGTCATTTATGGGCTCCACTCTATAAATGTATGGTCTTTTCTAGCGTAGTTTCAGATGATCAGAAACGTTAGAAGAAAGAGCGGATCTGAAGGCCAGTTGTTGTTTACTGCTGAATGGATATTTCCTAGTCTTTTTGGTTAGTGCATTCTACGTCCTTTCTGGGCGAAACTACGGTGTTTTTCCAGATATATGAGCAATATTGTTGCGGATCGATATGTGTCCAAATATTGATTTATTTTGACGAAAATATCCTAAATTCTGGAAGCAGTTTTCTTTGGGGAAATACTATCAGGGATTCTGTTGCATGGCATTTCTTTTAGCATAGTGAAGACCTTTAGTTGTGCTCTTTGTGATGAGTACAGACATGTAGTGTAGCATGATTATTTTGCAGACAAGTGTACTAATAATATTTTTGGCTTTGATGAATGCATCTAAATTGACATGTCACCTTTGGAAGAAGTTTGTGAGGTCTTTTTCACATAGTAACTGAAAATCTACCGCGCTGTGTGTGAATTGGTTCTAGAATAACGCAATTTGTTCAAGGTCCAGAAAGGTATCATCTTTGTGGTAGGAGTGAGGTTTTACTAAACTGAATGTCATAAATCTCTATTATTAGCCGGCACTCCGTCGGTTACTATTCGAGTTGACCCTATCAACGGAACAGCCTCCTCCTGAAATTAACGTGCAAGTGGTTGAACGCTTCATAGATACATGTACCTTTAATGTAGTCCTCAGAGAGATTCAGCGTAACACAGAGTGTAACAAGCCAGGCCCTTTGATATACAGGTGCTACTCATGTTTTGCCAGCTAAATGGACTGGAGTATTTATTTATTTATGCGCCCTTTATAAGCCTAGCCAGGCTCCTGGGCCCGGTTTCCCGGTTTCTGTGGCGTATGTGTTCCCTCCCAGCTGGACGGCACGCCAGTCCATCGCAGCGTTACTCAAGAAACAGGAAAAAGAGTGAGAGAAAGTTAGCGTGAAAGAGTACAACAGGGGTCGCCACCACCCTCTGCCGGAGCCTCGTGGAGCTTTAGGTGTTTTCGCTCAATAGACATACACAACGCCCAATCTAGTAATCGAAACCGCGATCCGCCGACCGCGAGTCCGCTGCCCTAACCACTGGGCCATTGCGGCCCCACAAATGGACTGGAGCAACGTGAAATAAAGTGTTTTTGCTCAAGGGCACAATGCATCACCGAGAAATGAACTCACGACCTTTCGATCGTAAACCGAATACCCTAACCACGCGTCTTGTCTAATGTCTAATATTATTAGACAGTGAAAAACATAAGTTACCGCGTATTTAAAACAAAATGTGTCAGGAAAAAACCGTTCCAAGGGATAAGAGTTGAGTAGAAGATGTAGACTCGGTGGAATATTATACCAAACCTCGTTGATAGCTTTGTTCTTCTGCTGCTGGAGTTGTTGCTGCTTACCCCAAGTCATTCCTAATCCAGAAGTATGGCACTTATGAAACTCAGCCAAAAAACGAGGTGAGATCCACAAAGCCGTTGTTTAACGAAGACTTTATTGACATCAGGACAACAATACTGTTTCCGTTATGTTCCTAAGAGCTATAGATGAGAGTTTGATGACGTAATAGACCAAGTCACTGCTATATCTAATTCTGTGGAAACTGTACTGATAGTTACGGAGTAGATAAGTACAATTCTGTTGACTTGTTATCAAACTTCATCAATTCTCGTTGTTTATGTTCTCTTGTTCGATTTTCCGTTGGTCTATTTTTTAGGTGAATATTTATTTCAAAACTAGTATAGACCTCTCACATCTTTGCAGCATATAGTTAAGTATACATGGAATTAAAGGCGGCGAGCTGGCAGAAACGTTAGTACGCCGGGCGAAATGCCTAGCGGTATTTCGTCTGTCGTTACGTTGTGAGTTCAAATTCCGCCGAGGTCGACTTTGCCTTTCATCCTTTCGGGGTCGATAAATTAAGTACCAGTTACGCACTGGGGTCGATGTAATCGACTTAATACCTATGTCTGTCCTTGTTTGTTCTCTCTGCGTTTAGCCCCTTGTGGGTAATAAAGAAATAGAAATAGGTATTTCGTCTGTCTTTACGTTCTGAGTTCAAATTCCGCCGAGGTCGACTTTGCCTTTCATCATTTCGGGGTCGATAAATTAAGTACCAGTTACGCACTGGGGTCGATATAATCGACTTAATCCGTTTATCTGTCCTTGTTTGTCCCCTCTATGTTTAGCCTCTTGTGGGCAATAAAGAAATAAGGAATTAAAGAAACTACCGAATAAATCTTATAAAAGTCCAGTAAATACTGACTTTGATAATCTATTTCCGGATTACTGATTTTTTCGAAACAGAGGTGCTTACATGATCAGCACACTCCAGATTAAATATTAAATCTACTTAATTAAATGAAGTACAGCTACCTCTATATCAGTATGTATAATACAAGTTTATGGATACTGTACTGTGCAAGGTACAGCTCATGAATTAGTGCGGATTATAAGAGGTTCCGAACCATTAGTGTCCCGAAATCGCTGCTGTACCTATTTCTTTATTACCACAAGGGGCTAAACACAGAGAGGACAAACAAGGACAGACAAACGGATTAAGTCGATTATATCGACCCCAGTGCGTAACTGGTACTTATTTAATCGACCCCGAAAGGATGAAAGGCAAAGTCGACCTCGGCGGAATTTGAACTCAGAACGTAACGGCAGACGAAATACCTATTTCTTTATTACCCACAAGGGGCTAAACATAGAGGGGACAAACAAGGACAGACATAGGTATTAAGTCGATTACATCGACCCCAGTGCGGAACTGGTACTTAATTTATCGACCCCGAAAGGATGAAAGGCAAAGTCGACCTCGGCGGAATTTGAACTCAGAACGTAACGGCAGACGAAATACCGCTAGGCATTTCGCCCGGCGTGCTAACGTCTCTGCCAGATCGCCGCCTTAAATCGCTGCTGTACCTGTACTTACATACTTAACTTTATATCACAGCGTTGTTAACATTTTAGCAATAGGAGTGAGTTGGTAGCTCAGAATATATCACTTCTGTCGCTTTGGCAGCAATATGATGTATTATACATCGAAGGGGGATTTTGAATTAACTGAACTGAATGGATTAACCAATGCTCAGCTGCGTATTACTGGTACTTGATGCTTTATGTAACAGCACCGTGTTTTCGACAGAATACGATGTTAGAGTTATGAATCGAGCTGTAGAAGAATGTTTCATTTTAATCATCTGCACTGCCATGTGTATATAGCCATAATGTCACAGAACTGAACTACGAAGAACTAAAGCGTTTACGTTGTTGCTTGGTTTATCGAATTCCGTTATCTTATAGCAAAGCAAAGTTACTGTGTATAAAGTAATATCATGGGTATTTGCTTTTTTTTTTTACTTTTGTTGTCGTCGTCGATATCGTTGTTGTTATTTTTATTTTTGTTGTTGTTGTTGTTGTATCAAGTTATCAGTTATCACAAATTGTCTTCTTTCTTGGTAAGCAATTTTAGTTTATTTTGCCGATGGCGGCTGACTAAAAAGTAAGATGGCAGTTAGAGCGTCTGCAAATGAGTAGCCTTAAGGCGCTGATATAGGCTAATCATTACCAGACAAAAGTACACTATTGCTCTATATTGCATTACATTAAACCATACTCTTTTCTACGTCACAATTCAGTGCCTCATATTCAATAAAGTTATTTACAACAACAACAACAACAGTGGTAGCATCATGAAAAACCTGATAAACTTTCCCGCAAAAAAAAAAAACTGTCTGTGTTGCATATAGCACAAACTATGGAGAGCGAGAGATAAAGAAGTATTGATTTTTCCCATTGGCAAAAACAGAACAAAGCACCAAAACTTGTACAAGAGATATATATTCGATTGAATTGTCTCCAGAACATACTTTATACTTAGTCTATTAACTACGGTAGAATGGAATACAAAGTCGACCTCGGCGGGTTTTGAAATGATGATTGTACAGGGATGAGACTAAGTAGAGAAACATCGAAATTTGTTTTAACAAGAGCCTTGCCAATTAAAGTGGCTCCATCGTCTTGCAGACGAAGAATAAGATAGGTTTCTAAACATTGGCATAAGCCATAAATTTTAAGTGGGAGTTAAGCAAATATTTGACTAATACTAAATTATCAATGGAAAGTAAACTTAAATTATCGATGAAAGGCAAATTTATGTACAAGAACGAAACTAAAAGCGGTATTACATAGTCTCTAACAGTCCACTACTTGAAAGTTAAAATTATTGCATCTATTCACTTAGTGAATAGCAGAATCGGTAGAGCATTGGACACAGTTCTTTACGTAATGAAGCCAAATCACACGGGATTGATTTTTAATTTTATACTTCAGTTATTGATAAAACAAACACCAGCTAAAGAACTACGTCCTTTCCAAATATTTATGGCTTTGTCCATTGAACCAATTTTAGAAATCGATATTATATATTTTGATATATGTTTCAATTTGATATATAATGTTAATTTATTTTGACTAGACACACAAGTTCAAGCGTTGGCGGAAAGATGTCAAATTATATCACCACTATCTCAAAAAAGGAAATAGTAAATAATTGTCTAAAAGCATTGCATAATGCTATCATAAAAAAATTATTATGTACAGTCGTCAGTCCCAGAACTTGTAGAGCCGGTTACCCAGTTTTCATGGCGAATAAGGGACAACGGTCACAATATTCACTCTAAACGAGGCATCAGTCCATCGCAAGGTTACTAATTCAGAGTTAGTAATTCAGTGAAAAACTCCGACATCAGAAGACAATAACCGAGAGAAGAACAATAAACAAAAAATTTAACCGCAACCAGGCAGCAAGGTAGCAGTATACAGAGACATGAGAATAGGAGCAGAAAACAAAACCACGGAAGCTACTTCACGAGAAGACAAACTCCCTCTAGAAGGAAATCTGGAGTGAAGAGAAGGAATTTAACCAAAATGTTCTGTGGCTGGAAGAAATCTGAGAAAGTTATTGTTCCTGCGTTACATTCAGTATATACAACATTGATGGTGAAACTCTTGCAACTGAACCAACGTGAAATTAAGTGTTTTGCTAAAGAGTACAACGCACCGACCGGAATTGGAATCGAAGCCATGCTCTTGCGCTGATGAGTGCAACACGCTAACCACTTGTCCATACATGCTCTTAAATAGCTGGAAAAAGAGGCTTGACGTAGAGGTTAAAGTACACGACTCTGAATAAAAAGAATTGAATTCTACACAAAGAGGATACCGTGATTAACCAAACTAAATATCTGAGAAATGTCGACTGTATTAAGGAAATTATAACGATGACGAGGTGGCGGGGCAAAGAGTAAGATAATAATAAGAAAATTGAGGAGAAGGAGGAGGAGGAGGGGGACGATGACGACGACGACAAAGACGAGGACAGTAGGATGGAAGATAAATATAATTTCTGTCAACATCGTCATCACCTCGTCATCATCATCATCATCATCGTCATCATAAACGACATGAAACAGTGGGCACCGTAATACATATTGTGTATCGTATTTCAATATTCTGCACCGAAATTCCACTTGCTTGAACTCTACCTTTCATCTTTCTTGAATCAATGAAATATGAATCAATAACATGCTTGTGTCGATTCAATTGAATAAATATTTCCATAATAACAATCGGCATTGTGCATTTATGATTTGTCCTTTTTTACCGCAAGCCTCCATACGGCTAGTATTCACCCACAGTTTCACAAGCGCTAAGGGAAACAAACAAATTTCCAACCGGAATAAATCACTCATTTATCGCGGGTAACATTCGGAGATATTTTCGGAAATTAAATGTTTGTACATCAAGGAAAGAACTGAATTCAACTTAGGGACTAAGTTTTACTAAAGATCACACAACAAGCATATCTGAAAGAACCCAGGCTTAGTTTCCAGCACATAGAACAGATGTGGTCTAAATAACTAAACAGAGTTAGTTAAATGGAAAGTAATTAGGACTATTATAAGTAATGAACGGTGCACTTAGTTGAAAAGAAGAGAGTAGCAGTGCATAGTATAAGCAATAGAAAATATTAGATTGAGGCGCAGGAGTGGCTATGTGGTAAGTAGCTTGCTTACCAACCACATGGTTCCGGGTTCATTAACACTGCGTGGCACCTTGGGAAAGTGTCTTCTACTATAGCCTCGGGCCGACCAAAGGCTTCTGGGTAGATTTGGTAGACGGAAACTGAAAGAAGCCCGTCGTATATATGTTTATGTATGTATATGTTTGTGTGTCTGGGTTTGTCCCCTCACCAGCGCTTGACAACCGATGGTAATGTGTTTACGTCCCCGTAACTTAGCGGTTCGGCAAAAGAGACCGATAGAATAAGTACTAGGTTTACAAAAAATAAGTCCTGGGGTCGATTTGCTCGACTAAAGGCGGTGCTCCAGTATGACCGCAGTCAAATGACTGAAACAAGTAAAAGAGTAAGCTATATATATTATATACCGTGGAGGCTTTCCCTTGCCCTGAAAGCTACCTGTCCAGTAATTGCAACATTAACAGAGGCATCGCATCGAGAATAGGATCAGCGCAGCCGATATTGCTTTCGGAAGACTCTCAAAACTAGACTTCCTAAACCATGACCCACCATCCAAAGGAAAATCATGGGATCCAAGCCGTCGACTTTTCCACACTTCTCTACGGCTGCAAGATGTGGATGGGCATTCTAACGACGAAACTTGAAGAAAATTGAACGTTACCAACAGCACTGATGAGGATTCGATGGAAGAACTATACTACCAAAGAAGGGATTCGTTTCGGGCTGAAATACCCAGCGCTGAAGCCACCATGGCACGGCACCGCCTCCGCTGGTCAGGACACTTTATATCTATGCCTCAAATGCACCTCCCCTGTCAACTCCCCTTCTCAGAATTGGCCTCAGGCACTAGACTACGAGGAGCTCCTAAATTCCATTTCCGAGACAAGCTCAAGGGTATTCTCCTCTGCTGCTACATTGACCCAAATACCAAGGAGACAATCGCCATAGATCGCCGAATGTGTCGGCATGTCATTGTCGAGAGAACAGACCTGACGAAAAATAACAAACGTCAAGAGGCAGGGATCAGACGTCGATGAGGCAAAGAGATATTCGCCCTGCCTCGTCCCCTATCAACTTTCCCATGCAATAAATATTGCCGTCTCTTTATGCCGCCTTTAGCCTAAAAAGCCACCTCGGGAGTGCACACCATTCGCGCCTATCAGGATGAAGATGCTCAATCACACTCGTTAACGCCGACAATATACATATATATGTGCGTGTGTGTTTGTGTGTCTGCGTTTGCCCCCCCCCCCCCACCACCACCACCATTGCCTGACAACCGATGCTGGTGTGTTTACGTCCCCGTAACTTAGCGGTTCGGCAAAAGACCCCGATACAATAAGAACTAGGCTTACAAAGAATAAGTCGTGGGGTCGATTTGCTCGACTAAAGGCGGCGCTTTATTAATGCGCTGACTACAGGTTGTATCGTTGCTAAATTGATAGAGGGCAAAAATTCTGAAGCTGGGTTGTTTGTTATTGGCTCAAATGTCGATGTGTTCGCTGAATGCTATTTTTTCTGTTTTTCAGAATTTTGATCTGGGATCTGTGCAGAGCCATCCTTTGACGTAGACTGTTTTGGGTTTGGCCTATGTATTGCTCACGACACCCAGAGCAGGTTAATTCATATACCCGGTTCTCCGAAGCACAAGTGAAGTTGCTTTTTACTGTGAAACGTCGACCCAGTTTGAAAAAGAACTCTGATACCTCAATTAGATTGAGGCATATACCTCTTATTTTCCTCATACATAACTCGTCTGTTCCTTTTCAACCTTCTGCATATATATATACACACATGTATGTATGTATGTATGTATGTATGTATGTATGTATGTATGTATGTATGTAGGTATGTATGTATAGGATGAGCACAAGTGTGTACGTACGCCGCTATATGTATATATAAATATAAAAAAATGGAACATAAACGCAATAGAGGACAATAAAACATTCGGACAGATAGATGATCCACAGGCGGACATGAAAAAAGGACGTGTCATTCGTAGCCGTCTTTCTTCAGTCAAGTTACTAGAAGTCTTTACAGTTTCGGGCAGTTACACTTGAGACTGTTCGATCTGGTTGATCCCCAAAAAAGTCTAAGCTAGGAGCATTAGATTTTTTTGTGAGAAAGCTAACGAATGTGTACGGCAACAAAGACAAAAAACGGAGAACATGTTACACAATTACAAATACAAACAACAAGAATGTAACAGCAGGTGTCTTTCGACTGAAAACGAATCAAATTGAGCTGGCATTTATGAAATGAAAGCCTAAAGGAAGGAACATAGGAGATGGACATAAGAGGTGTTGGCGATCGGCAGTCAGGCCAAGAATGAAAGATCATGGCTGGCCGGACACCGGTCACGTATAATGAGAAGAGGGAGTAGCAGGATTGAAGGATTAGAAAAAATCAAAGAGACAAAGAAGAAGGTACAGGGGAGGTAAACGAGAAGGAAAAATGGGAGTTAAAGGAAGAGAGGGCCAAGAAATGTGACAGAGAGGGGGAGAGAGAAAAAGAAAAGAGGAAGCTCTCGCACCTCTGATATTACAGTTTTGTTGACTAACAATTGCTCGGCGCCTACTCAGACTCCATTCCTCCCAGCAGCTTGTTCTGCTGTGATTATGTTATTGGTTTCACAATGGTCCTGGAGGAAGAGGTTAAAACATGCTCTATATATCTTATACATTAAGTTCTCGCATGCAATTTGCCTTGTGGATGGTTTGCATTTGGGGATCAACTTTGTCTCTGCTAGAGCTAACCAGTGTGGTATGCTTCTGTTCCGAATGAGAGCTTGTTCCTACAAATTGATAAGATATGGTCGGTAGAATATTAGCTTCTTGTACCAATATCCAACAATGAAGTCTCTTATAGGTGCCTTTCCATCCTGGAGTTTCTGGATCACAGTTGCAAGTGTTTCACCATCAATGTTGTATATATTGGATGTAACGCAGGAGCAATAACTTTCTCGGATTACTTCCAGCCACAGAGCATCTTGGTTAAATTCCTTCTCTTCACTCCAGATTTCTTTACAGAGGAAGTTTATGTCTTCTCGTGAAGAAGCTTCCGTGTTTTTTTTATTTCTGCTCCTCCTGTCATGTCTCTGTATACTGCGGTTGCGGTTAAATTTTTTGTTTATTGTTCTTCTTTCGGTTATTGTCTTCTGATGTCGGAGTTTTTCACTGACAGCTTTTAGCTCCTGATTTAGGGTAATCAGTTTGCAAGTGAGTGTCCTCTTTTTGCTCTCTCCAAACATAATTTCTATCTCCTTCTTTACTTTCTGTTGATGGGACGTATAATGATTTGCTTGTTTGCATGCAATCAGCATCATTACATGACTGATAGTCTTCCGTAAACCAGTTATCTTTTTCTCTGTCTTCAAAACCCATGATGGTACTTTCTTTGTTTTTTTCGGTTTGGTATATTTTTTGAATATCACTCATGTACTGTTTTACAGTAGTAGCCAGAGCAAATATACTGGAATTAATCTGCCAGTATGTGGGTTCATCACACTGTTGTAGATATTCATCACCAATTTCGTTGACAACTTTTAATACCGTATATGGCGGGTTTTTTACTTACTTTGGTAAAGAATACTCTCTCCACGGGAGAGTACTTCAAAGCCAATATGTATGTATGTATGTATGTATGTATGTATGTATGTACGTACGTACGTATGTATGTATGTATGTATGTATGTATGTATGTATGTATGTATGTATGTATGTATGCATTGTGTATGTATGTAAGTACGTACGTATGTCTCTATGTATGTAGGGACATGCGCATGTACACACATACAATATTATCAAGTTTATCGATCTCCAGTTTGATGGTTAGCGCTTTACTTTCGTTATAATGATTGTATGCAAATATGATGGTCTTGGATGTAAACAAACAACGCAGCAGTGCTGCAAAGTGGTTAGATGAGCTGCGAAGGGAAAGCTGTGCAAACGTCTCCCCAAAAACTTATGATATTAACAATGAAATTCGCCTGGACGCTTAATATCACAGAAGATTCACATTCTGCAGGGCAGCACTTGATAGATTCTTCAAGTGAACAATGATGCTGAAACCGATGCACCAGACTAGCTGGCAGTTCTAAGTACAACACTATTGGCTAAAACCTAGGAAAGCAATAGAGCCAAAAACTACAGGATAATAGTATGGTTGAATATAAGCGATAGAGCCAAAAACTACAGGATAATAGTATGGTTGAATATAAGCGATAGAGCCCAAAACTACAGGATAATAGTATGGTTGAATATAATATATATATATGTTGACCTCGTGAAGACCACTTGCATTTTTTCCCCTCTGTCCTCCCACCTCGGGATCTTTCTTTCTCCTATGTTTCCAACGAAGAGCTCCGCTCGAAACGTCATGCCCTCCTTCTTCCTTTTTTTTCCTGAGCGCCTAATAATACTTTAATTGTTCCACCTCCTCGCGTTGTTGTCTTTTTTGTTTTCTTGTTTGGATTAACTTTATATATATATATATATATATATATATATATATATATATATATATATATATATATATATATTCAACCATACTATTATCCTGTAGTTTTTGGCTCTATCGCTTTCTAGGTTTTAGCCAATAGTGTTATACTTATAATGCATACCATGCATATATACGTGCATTCCTCCAGAACCGTTACGAAAAAGAAAATGTGGTGACTGAAGAACTCTGTTTCTATCCCTCTGGTTGGCATAACCAAATCTGAATCACCTTACATAATCTCGAACGTTTATAAAATTCTTATGAAGTCAACAACATGAAATTCTCACTGGTGAGATATAATGTTCTAATACGGTTAGTGAAATTCGAAGGTTTCCTTTGGTACGATGGCGGAACGTCTGTCCTGTTTAGAGAGGATGTGGGTTCGAGTCACACAGACGACCTTAGACATTTTCTATCCAAAAGAGATTTTTCAACCCAATATTTACATGCTAATATTTATAGCTTTACATTTGTTCTTTGAGATATTCTAAGTGAGAAGTACTTCACGTTCTCTCGGAAGTCCATAAAATTCTAATGACGTCAATAACATAATGCATTTTCATTTATTGTGTAGCTGAAAGCCACACATCCCGACTTTTGTTAACAGTAAGTTTATACACACACACACAAAAATACATACATACATACATACATACATATATATATATATATATATATCACGTGATCACGTGACCGACCAGACTATCAGATGTTGTTACACATCGCTGGTCACAATGCGTTCGCATTGTTTTAGCCTTCGAATGACGCCACCCCGCTGGCTAAGCGAGCAGGCCAACAGAAGAAAGAGTGAGAGAAAGAGTGGTGAAAAAGTACAGCAGGGATCACCACCCCCAGCCGGAGCCTCGTGGAGTTTTTTTAGGAGTTTTCGCTAAATAAACACTCACAACGCCCGGTCTGGGAATCGAAACGGCGATCCTACGACCGCGAGTCCGCTGCCCTAACCACTGGGCCATTGCGCCTCCACACACACACACACACACCACACACACACACACACACATATATATATATATATATATATATATATATATAAAGTAACAAACTGAGGAAAAGAAATCCTTCAAAGGGGTGTGTTAAACTTCCAATTCACTGGTACTTCAGTTGGATACCATATAAATATTGGTATAATTCAATTACAAAGATAAATTAAATA
This sequence comes from Octopus sinensis, assembly GCF_006345805.1. Lineage (NCBI taxonomy): Eukaryota > Metazoa > Mollusca > Cephalopoda > Octopoda > Octopodidae > Octopus > Octopus sinensis. The sequence goes on from NC_042997.1 coordinate 38,461,625, forward strand.
TAAAGATATTCGATTGACAATCAAATAATTCATTTATATTACAATATTACATTAAATACTATGAATATAATATATAACAACATAACATAATATAATATAAATAATTATAATTATATAATATGTTATGATACGTTATATAATTTATTCATAGCATTTAATGTAATATTGTAATATAAATGAATTATTTGATTGTCCATACAATATCTCTATATTTAATTTATCATTACATATATAAAGGCGAGCTGGCAGAATCCGTAGCACGCCGAGAAAGTGCTTTCCGGCGTGCCTTTTGTCGTTTCTGGAGTAAGAAATTAAGTACCACTTGTGCATTGGAGTCGATAAAATCGACTGGCACCTTCTTCCATAATCTGAGGCATCGTGACTATAGTAGAATATAGATAGATATATACACACACACGTGTGTGTGTATGTATTTATCCATGTCTGTGCGTGTATAGACAATAGGTTAGGATTTCAAAGAAATTTAGCTGTTGTTTCCAGCACGTCGAACGAATATGGCGTAAATGTTCCCTTTTAGTGTGGATGACACATTTAGTTGAAAGACCCCTAAAATATCTGACTGCATTTCTTTGCGTCCTTTTATGTTCACAGTTCAAATCCCACCATCTTCAAATTGACCTCCCAACCTATGTCTTAATTTTTTTTTCCGAGGCTTGAAATAGTTTTTATCTCTGTCCTCGTTTTTACAATCAATTATGGAATTAATTTTATTGATCAATATCTATTTCTTTACTACCCACAAGGGGGCTAAACACAGAGGGGACTAACAAGGACAGAAAAACGGATTGAACCTATTATATCGATCCCAGTGAGTAACTGGTACTTAATTTATCGACCCCGAATTTGAACTCAGAACGTAGCGGCAGACGAAACACCGCTAAGCATTTCGCCCGGCGTGCTAACGTTTCTACCAGCTCGCTGCCTTAAATGATCAATATCACCACTCGCACCACCACCACCATCACCACCACCATCACCACCACCATCACCACCACCACCATCACCACCATCACCACTCACAATACAACCACCACCACCACCACCACTACCACCACCACCACCACCACCATCACCACCATCACCACTCACAATACAACCACCACCACCACCACCACCACTACCACCACTACCACTACATCAATATTAATTGTTGTGATGAAGTACATATTGTTCCGTACGTAAAATTTAATTGTAAGTTCGGACTATCGCTTTAGTGTTCAGGTAATGTAAGGGAAGTAACTTATAGTAGCTTTATGTAATGTTGTGATTATCTCCCTTACATCATAGGATAAACTGCAAGTATAAAAGACACGTGCAGTAGAACCTCGCAGTACGAGTGCAACATTGTACGAATAATTTACTGTTGGAGCCGAGGCTCGTGCAAATTTTTTGTCTTGAAGTACGAGCGGAAATCCACAGTACGAGCGAGTTTCATACAAACGACCGCTAGTCGGCGCTGAACTTTCACACACTCTCCAAACACCCGCAATATCCGCTCGCTCAGTTCACAGGTTTATTTCGTTGTGGCAGCATCTCTGTTCAGTTTTTATCAGTGTTTTTGTTCAGGTTTTGTGCATTTTTTGCTGTTATTTTATGATGATTAGCTGTGTTAGCCATGGGTCCTAAGAAGGTTAGTGCGAAGGACAGTGCTGAGAAGAAGGAAAAGCTGATTACAATAGAATTGAAGATGAAAATCTCTCTCTATATATATAAAGCTGAAGTTGTTTGTGCATGGCAGGTTTGGTAGCCTTCAACTAACACTATCTCCTCGGAGACCCTGCGGCGCAAGTTGACCAAAATTGAAAGTATGACAGAAGAAGGATTGCTCTTCCTTCCGTAGTAGAAAAAAATTCAAATCGGACCATGTTAATACCAAAAATTATTTACATCAAAAAGGTGCTTTTTTTTGTATGAAAATCCCTATTTTTTACGACTTTGTCACTGCTGTGTCGCCATTTTTCGGTGTATTTCAACCAGAAAAATGCTCACTTAAAGAGAATGACAAGCTACATAATGCAAATTTTTTTACTTTTCAAAAATCCCGATTCTAAAGGGTCGAAACAAACCCGAGCAACACCGGGCGATAGTCATTGATAAACATGGGGTAGGAGTGCGTGTAGTGGACATAGCACGTCAATACGACCGAAGCACGCCGACGATCTGCACCATCCCGAAGAAAAAAGACGAAATCAAGGCCATTACAACAGCAAAGGATGTCTCCAGCAACGCACATCTGCCCACAAAAGAAGATCCCCATACTGCGCCGTTGCTTTCTCGCAGATGATGGTCTCCGTAATCGTATCCTCCGCGAATTGCTTATCGTTGATCCAAAGGAGAAGCAATTATTCTATCCTTTGCAGTGTTGGCAAAGTTGCAGTATGTTTCTGAATTTGTTGAAAAACATCTAGAACAGTAGTCTTAGGTTTTGCAGCTGCTTTATTTAATGATACTGTTCTGGGGCATTTTCATAACATTTTGAAAGGCGGGAAAAAGCAGAATTCTCTTGATATGTTTCTAATTAAACGACCGGCAAGTGTAAAAAGTGAAGAAAGTATGCCCCTAAGCGTAAATTAAGCGCAGTAAGAGAGAAAACGCCAGAAATTGTGCATAACTGGTACTTATTTAATCGACCCCGAAAGGATGAAAGGCAAAGTCGACCTCGACGAAATTTGAACCCAGAACATAGCAGCAGACGAAATACCCATTTCTTTATTACCCACAAGGGGCTAAACACAGAGGGGACAAACAAGGACAGACAAAGGTATTAAATCGATTACATCGACCCCAGTGCGTAACTGGTACTTAATTTATCGACCCCGAAAGGATGAAAGGCAAAGTCGACCTCGGCGGAATTTGAACCCAGAACATAGCGGCAGACGAAATACCTATTTCTATTTCTTTATTACCCATTAGGGGCTAAACACAGAGGGGACAAACAAGGACAGATATAGGTATTAAATCGATTACATCGACCCCAGTGCGTAACTGGTACTTAATTTATCGACTCCGAAAGGATGAAAGGCAAAGTCGACCTCGGCGGAATTTGAACCCAGAACATAGCGGTAGACGAAATACCGCTAAGCATTTCGCCCGGCGTGCTAACGATTCTGCCAGCTCGCTGCCTTAGGAACCGCGAACATTAACATCGGGCAGTAATGGGAAACGTTTCTCCGAGGGTAGATACAAAGGTTCTATATTATAGAGCCAGTGTCGTGTTGCAGGGAGCTATTTAGCCTAACCCCAGTGTCATTTAGGTTCTTTGATATTTTTAGAATTGTTCGAAGCAAAATTTGTTGGTTTTCGTAGCCGCATGTAGCGTCGGGTAGATCAGGAGGTGTCAGGTTCAAACCAGAGTTCTAACTTGAGACATTACAACAGAACGGATATTCATGTACACTCTAGTAAAAGTGAGCAACTTTTCTTTCCTCTTCTTCCTTCTCCTCCACCTTCCCCTCTCTCTCTCTCTTTCTCTCTCTCACTATATATATCTGATATATATATATATATCACCGTGACCGACCAGGCTATCAGATGTTGCTACACATCGGTGGTCACAATGCACTGCGCATTGTCTTAGCCTTCAAATGACGCCACCCCGATGACTAAGCGAGCAGGCCAACAGAAGAAAGAATGAGAGAAAGTTGTAGCGAAAGAGTACAGCAGGGACCGCCACCACCAACTGCCGAAGCCTTGTGGAGCTTTAAGTGTTTTCGCTCAATAAACATTCACAACGCTCGGTCTGGGAATCGAAACCGCGAGTCCGCTGCCCTAACCACTGGGCCATTGCGCCTCCACACACACACACACACACACACACACACACATATATATATATATATATATGCGCCCTTTTAAAGCCTGGCCAGTCTCATGGGCCCGGTTTCCCGGTTTCTATGGCGTATGTGTTCCCCAACTGGACGGGACGCCAGTCCATCGCAGCATTACTCATTTTTGCCAGCTGAGTGAACTGGAGCAACGTGAAATG
>NC_042997.1:38470630-38498130 GCF_006345805.1 Octopus sinensis
GAAAAACATTGAAAACAGTAATATTTTTTTTTTAGAAACTTTTGCGAAAGAAAACATAATATCAGTAAAAGACATTCACTGTAAACACTGAAACCATACAAAATAGTTTTAGTAAAAGATTTACAGATTTTCGAAAATAAAGCAACTTTAACTTTCTATACAGCACAAATTGGTAATGAAATAACGAAAATAATCTGTTACCAGAGATGAGTCAATCTGATCTACAGATGAAAATAGCCAATATAACTGATAAGGAATTGTGAGAATGAGAATTAATGAGGATAAACATAGAAACATCTATAAATGTACTGGAATTCAAACGATTACTTTGCGAGACAAACTAATATTTGAAACTTAGAATTTAATTCTGGACAACTTTAGAAACAGAAACATCAAAATAAAATGCCGTTCAGTCTTATATTGATTTTCGAACCGGCCTACTTGTGCAAGCAATTTTTTCTCTTTCTTTTCACAAATGAATTCATTTAAATGAATTTAATGATATCAAAGTACTGCATAAAGTTATCTAACCAAAGCCGTCAATCTTGACTGAAAGCATAAATATAAACGACGACCTCATGATATAGACTTTGATGCAATTACAGAGAAGTTTCTAAAGTAAATCTCACGTTGCCCGGGAAAAGAAATTATCTAAATTTATGCTTTCTAGTATGTTTTTGTTTAGAATAAAGTATGCCGCTCCGAAAGATCTACTTATTTTTCTATTTATCTATCTATCTATCTATTTTTAGCTACACCGCCTCTTCAGTTCGAAAAGATTCCAACTTCTGCTTTTCTGAATGCAGTATGCAAAGTTAGGATGTTCATAATTTTAAAATCGTTATACGGGTTAAATTATTGAAATACGTTCAGTTAATGCCTGAAACTGCACTCGGGTCACATTCTGCTCTCTGGCCATCCTGATTGGCTGCAAAGCATTTATAAGATTTGTATAATTTCCATCAACTCATCACTTCTGTCTGCATTTCCAGGCACATTAATGTTAATGTTTTAATTTTAGATGTTCTGTTTACTCATGTTTAATTGTATTTGAAAGCAGTTTACGTAATAAAATGGAACAGATACCAGGATTTATTGGGAATCAAAAACCTAATTAGAGGAATTTATACTCGGAAGCACTCCGTCGGTTACGACGATGAGGGTTCCGGTTGATCCGAATCAACGGAACAGCCTGCTCGTGAAATTAACGTGTAAGTGGCTGAGCACTCCGCAGACACGTGCACCCTTAACGTAGTTCTCGGGGATATTCAGCGTGACACAGAGAGTGACAAGGCCGGCCCCTTGAAATACAGGTACAACAGAAACAGGAAGTAAGAGTGAGAGAAGGTTGTGGTGAAAGAGTACAGCAGGGATCACCACCATCCCCTGCCGGAGCGTCGTGGAGCTTTTAGGTGTTTTCGCTCAATAAACACTCACAACGCCCGGTCTGGGAATCGAAACCGCGATCCTATGGCCGCGAGTCCGCTGCCCTAACCACTGAGCCATTGCGCCTCCACAGGAATTTATACAGCGAGGAAAAGACAACATGAGCTCAATTTAAAATATTATTTTAAACATGTCATTAATAAAAGTCGGGAGAAAACTTCAGACGTATTTCGTGCTAATTTAAAATCGTCAAAGAAGCATAGACTCCGTCGTGTTTAACGAATTAGTGATATGAGTATTTCGAAGCAAGCGTACAAGAATAGAAAAGAAAAATTAACACATTTGAAAAAATAAAACACTGACATTGATTACAGAGGGACGTCATCTGCTAGAAAATCAATAAGTAAGTGTTAACATGCTTAATGAAATGATCATTAAAAATTCTAATTAGAAATATTAGAATATTACGTACGTGGTGAAGAAATGGTAACATTTTCCGAATGACTAATATTATTATTACGTGCAAACACGATAGACCGCTCCTAACATGAATAATTAACCTAACAGAAATGCAACGGAGTACTTTGGTATCCCAAGGGAAATTTGTACCTCGCCATCACAAAACTGTGCGAAGAAAAGTTAAGCTGGGACTCTTCTGATGAGACAGTTTCATATCTTTTTTTCAGGATTTCATGAAGACATGTCATCTTCTGCAATCCCTAAACATCTTCACATAGTAGAATAATCTGTAAAATGGAGACTAGTTGTCTTGTTACGGTGACTGACAATAGTATATTTACGACTACTTTTATTACCAAGCTTCTCACGTGATGGAAATTTATATACTAAACGTTTTCAATAATTACAGTTACCTTGAAAAGTTAATGTTCAAGGTAAGTGAAAATAACTTCATAGTAACATATCTCAAAACTATAAGCACCCATATTTGGAGCAAAATTGTGTGAATAGGATAAACACTGCTTTTTTCCGTTTTTTTTTTTTTTTTTGCAATGTGTATTCACCCAATAATAGAATCATGTAGTACAGTACAAGATGCATTTGATATCAAGTTTTACAAACGCCATTTTTGCATATATATTGGATTAGCCACAAAGTTCATTCGGTTTTTGTCGACACTAAATTTCAAGTACTCTAATAAATAGATAATTTCAGTCTTTCTTTTGCGCATGCGCACTTGTTAGATAGTTGCCTCTTCTCGTAGTTCGACGTAAACTTGCGACGAGACAAGCTGTATTTCATGCGTTTGGGATCATCCCGAAAATGGACGGCCAAAGCGAACATTACTGACACCCGTGTTTTTATATTTAAATTTTTTTTAAAAAAACAAGAAAGCGGTGAAACCTGCAGACGATATGCCCTGTGTAGGGAGAGGATGCTGGGGAAGACTTCATCCCGTCCCCAGCCCCCATTTTCTCGCGAATTATTTAAAAAAATGTTTTTGCCAAAAACCCATATTTTCGGATACGGAGATTCTGGAAAATTGCAAAAAATTAGAATTTTGAAATTTTTTGCCCTCCCTAATCCCCACCCCCAATTTCTTCCTTTTTCACTTTTTTCCGTAACCCTAACACCATAAAACCCTGAATTTGTAAAAAAAAAATTTTCGAAATTCATTTTGTAAAGTTTTTTCAGAATCATAATCTCCGTATTTTTCTGCATATTTTGAAAAAAAATAATTGTGAAAAAATGTTTAATATGAAGAATTTAGGGGTGGGAGGGTGATTTCAAAATGCCGACTTTTGTCAATTTTTCGGCAGATTCGTATTCTCCGTTGCCGAAACGGGAGTTTGTGTAGAAAAATAATTGAATAAAGAAGGAGTGTTTTTTTTTGGGGGGGTACAAAAGGAAGTCTTGCTGGATGCTGTTACGGAACACGTTTGTCAGAAGTGATTTTTAAGATTTCGTTTGGGTAATTTTTCAATCCCTACTCTGGTCGGCTAACTGAAGTTAACAGTGAGAAAACGAAGGAGTTAGTTGACACCAATCGTCGTAGTACGATACTTTATTTTTTAAAGAGAGTAGTGACGAAAAATGAATAGTTTATAATAATGTGAAGCACAATCTTTGGGAAAGCGCGACGAATCACTACAAAGAACCTCCAAAGCAGGACTTCGCCCAAAGAAAGTTATACTTTCAGTTTGGTGGGACTGGAACGATGTTGTCTTTTACGAGCTTCTTCCTACACACAAGACCATCAATTCAGATGTGTACTGTAATTGAACAAATTGAAGAAATGTGTAGTGTAATTGGACAGAATCGTTCAGCACATGTAATTGCAAGGGCGTTGTTTTTTATCATAATATTGCCAAATCGCACACTTCTTTGCAGACGCGGCCAAAGTTACTGAGACTTGACTGGCATGTAGTTTGGCGTAAACTACATGCTAGCTTCCATATATGTCCGGCACTGTGCCTTCGGATTTCTACCTGTTTCGGTCTCTTCAAAATTCTTTGGATGGGTGGACAGACCTTCAAATCTGAAGGGGATGTAAAACTTCATCAGGAAGAGTTTTCTACCATTAAAGAGGAGATTCTTTGAGGAAGGAATAATAGATCAGTCCACAAGATAGCAGAAGATACTGGGACAAAATGGTGATTATATCACTGACTAAATAAATCACTTTGTGCTTAAAATCTGTATCTTATTTTCGCTTAAAAGAAACGAACAGACTTTTAAGTCAACCCAAGGGTATCTGCAGGCGTTGAAATGACAGATATATTTACTATGGAGCAATATTGTAAGTGTGAGTGCAATTATCGAAAACGTAGTTTGCAAAGACAATTAGAATATTTTAAGCAATCAATTGCTCGCTAATGCCTGCCTTTGCCTAGGATATTATTTGTAACTAGTTCATCGTGCAGTCGTGGCCCAAAGTTTGGATCAATTTTTAAATGTGTACAATTCTATTTAAATTTATACATTGTATATATTTGGGTATCTGATATGAAAATTCTAATTTTCAAACCTATGTTCCAAACTTTTGACCAAGTAATAATGTATTGCAAATGAAAAATAAAAGGCATCGGAGGGGCAATGCATACCCTGCGCGCAAACACATTTTTTCGCAAATTATAGTGTGGCTTATAATGCGTTTCTTATCCATGCTGATATTTCTTTATTACCCACCAGGGGCTACGAAGACCGACTTATATAACAAAACATGGGGGACATAGAACAATATGATTAAATTTATGAGCAAATGAATATTAAAATGAAAAAATGATAATATGAAAGCGATGCTAATGCTGAACCATGCGCGTTGAAGAAGCTACTTATATTTCAACTGGTTTTCGCCAAAACGTTAAAATACGAGTTGGCAAAGGAATTTGAATGTTATTTTAGAGGGTTTGGAATTAAAATAATTAAGAATAATTAACATAAAATGAAGATTCTGTAGTGAAATGCTAAAATACAAGTTGATAAAGAATATTAAAGATTATTTTGGAAAGTTCAACATACAATTTGCATATGAGTAAAATTTGCATATGACTAAATAAATGGTTATTCAAATAGTAATCATGATTATGAAAAAGAAAACGAATAAAATGAAATAATTATAGAAAATACTGCATAGAATTCGAGAAGTGTTTTGAACGTTGATCAATGATGGCAGGTGAATTAAACTTACTGTAGTTCGTTGTACGATATAAAAAATATGACCATTTGCTAATCAAGAAATCAGTAAGTTCGATTTATTTATTTATTTATTTATTATTTTTTGTATCAGTATTATAGTTTTTTTTCCGGTGAAGTTTAGAAATCAATTCGTAAATAAACGAAACCCTGGAATCCATCATTGTACACACAAATTCATGCACACACAGAGTCGCATATCTATGTATGCATTTATGAATGTTTGAAGATAATCAAACCAAATTTTCATTATTTCATGCTACTCTCCCCATGATTATTTCAGGTTACAATACCATGGTTTCACTAACGCGCGCAGCGTAATTAAACATAGTTTTGGACATTTAATAAATTAAAAAAATCTAGTTTTCAGATTTGTATTCCAAACTTTTGGTCACGGCTGTATAACATATATTAATATTAACTTAACTGTTCAAATTCCGCCGCGGTCGCCTTTGCCTTTCACCCATGTTGGGGTCGATAAAATAAGTACCAGTCAAGGGTGTAAGTCTAATCGACTTACACCCTTCCTCGACCTTGCTGGCCTCGTGCCAAAATTTGAAACTGATATTAGCTTGACTAAGGCGGCGAGCTGACAGAATCGTTAGTATACCAGGCGAAATGCTTAGTGGCATTTCGCACGTCTTTATGTCCTGAGTTCAAATTCCACCGAGGTCGACTTTGCTTTTCATCCTTTTGGGGTCGATAAAAATAAGTATCAGTTGAGCACTGGGATCGATTACATCACTCGCCGCCCCCGAAATTTCTGGCTTTGTGCCAAATTTTGAAATCAGTATTAACTTTAACTAACTGTTTACTGTTTTACTTGTTTCAGTCATTTGACTGCGGCCATGCTGGAGCACCGCCTTTAGTCGAGCAAATCGACCCCGGGACTTATTCTTTGTAAGCCCAGTACTTATTCTATCGGTCTCTTTTGCCGAACCGCTAAGTGACGGGGACGTAAACACACCAGCATCGGTTGTCAAGCAATGCTAGGGGGGCAAAGACAGACACACAAACACATACATATACATAAACGACAGGCTTCTTTCAGTTTCCGTCTACCAAATCCACTCACAAGGCATTGGTCAACCCGGGGCTATAGCAGAAGACACTTGCCCAAGATGCCACGCAGTGGGACTGAACCCGGAACCATGTGGCTGGTTAGCAAGCTACTTACCACACAGCCACTCCTGCGCCTATTGATTATACATGTAGATGGTATATTTAAATTACTTACGTAAAGGTATGCCTGTATAATACGTCATCAAATGTTTAGTTTTGTTCACTATACCGACAAGTACGGTGAAGTTAATCTTTTCGTGAGAATAAATGAGCTCGAAATATTCCCGAAGTTGTCTCCTGGTGTTGCCGCGATGTTTGTAAAGGTAAAGGATCCCTTCGGTCATGAATGACCATGGGATTGCACCCAGACAGTTACCCTCCGTAGCACAAGTCTGGGAAAGGTTGCTTATGCATACCAGCCTCCTTTCTCTACGCTACCGATGGTATTCAAGGGAAAGGCAAAGACCGAGACAGCTTGACACGAGTGACGTCGTAAATGATTTCTACAGCTAAGTGAACTGGAGCAACGTAGAATAAAGTGTCTTGCTCAAGAATACAACACACAAACTGGTCCGGGACTGCCTTTCTTCTGGATAAGAACTAGCATCCGAAACATCAAGATTCTCTTCCTTCTCTTTAAGCGTTAAACTAATACATTTATTCAAAGTTGTACCTTCCATTTTTTCATCTTACATACATACATACATATATATATATATATTTATATAATTTCAACAATATTAAGGAATGGCCCTGATAAGCCATTCGACTCACTAGAAAGAGCAGCCAAACTCAAACCGCTAAATAGTAGTAATTCAGAAATCAAAGGAAAATTAAAAACATTTACCCTAATCATCCTTGGACAATGCATTGTTTCGACGTACTTTTTGGCAAACCAGCCTAATTAAATTAAATTTAATTTAATCAAGTCAATCTACCACTGGCTCGTCTCATCGGCAAGGAAGCCAGGAGGAATAAACATTTATATATATATATATATAGTCCGGCGTGAGGGATGTCATCGTAGAATATACACGCAGCAAGTTTAGATGGGCTGGACGCGTCGCCCGGCTTACCGATAATCGGTGGGCCCGCGCAGTTGTCGAGTGGTACCCACGCGAGCGGAAACGACCACTTAGAAGGCCTCCGCGACGGTGGAGTTACGATTTCAGGAGGGCGATTGGGATCACGTGGATGAGAAAGGCGCGATCCAGAGAGGGGTGGATAGCGTGCTGTGACCAGCGATGTCAAATGGACGCCCGACGGACTGGTCAGTCAAGGTGATCAAGGTGATATATGTATATATACGAGAGAGAGAGATAAAGCTGTCATTTATTTGTTCACAGCAAACTAAATTGTCGTTGTTTAGTTCCAGAACAATTCTACTTCAACAGACCTAAGATGGAAGTTCTGAAACAGATAATTTTATTTCATTTTTATTTTTAAAAATCATTGCCTAATCCATCCTTTAATTAACGTGGTAAGATGTGATTTGAGAGAGATGTGGTTGCTATTTTTAGCTTTCAAGTTACTATCAAGAAACTTCTTTGTTACTCTCTCTCTCTCTCTCTCTCTCTCTCTCTCTCTCTCTCTCTCTCTCTCTTACTTTTCCATTCCATCAGAGAATTAGTTTATGTAAAAGAGGGTGTGAGGGAATGAATTCTGTTTCAACTCTTCAGAGGGGTGGTTAAGCCAAGTGGCAACGTTAGCCATGTGTTATAGAGGGTATGTTAGCTTAAGGAGAGGAAGCGCTTGAAAGTGTTTCGGTTACAGATTTTGATACACATACATAATCTATATTATAATATTGATTTCCTGAATACACTTTTCGGAAAGGTAATCAATATTACTTTAACGTATTAACAAGAACCTGACAAAGAATACTATTACATCCAATTATCACATTGTTTAGATATTTATTAGAATTTGAGGAAGTAATTATGCGATTATACATTTTAAGAGAGCTCTGAGTATTATATATTCATTGAATGGTTTTATAGCAAACAGATCGCCCTTCGACACTAATTTTGTAATATTCCTGCTCTTGAAATACTTTTAATAATGCATGTAGTCAAAAGATTTGCGTAATTATTGAGGAAGGTATTTACTAAAGCTTGTCTATTTATGGCTTAAGGTGAATAATCTCAATGATTGTATCCAAGAGATTATTTGTAATAGCTTCATGTAATATGGACTCTAAGTATTCCGTGATGTAAATATTATATGCTACCGAAGAGGTAATATATATGGAATTATGTAATAGATATACGCTTATCTTCCATTTACTCTGTGGCTTTACTGAGGCAAATGCATCTAATTCTGTATATCTCCTAATTACATGTAAAGGATGCTACTACTTTGCATTCCGGTAAGAAAACTAACAAGTGGTGTGTATAGACGAACCATCTAACAATACTATTCCGTATAAAAATTCATGTTCCGTTTTGTGAAGATGGTTGAGTATTATTCTAACTTGTTGCAAGTAGCTGGTGAAAGATATTAACAAGTTGAACCGAAATACTGGTTTCAACTTTTGGTACAAGGCCTGCAATTTCGAGGGAGGGTTAAGTCGGTTACATCGATTCCAGTGCTTAATTTGTACTTATTTTATCGATCTCGATAGTATGAAAAGCAAAGTAGACCTCGGCGGAATTTGAACTCAGAATGTAAAGACGGACGAAATGCCACTAAGTACTTTGCCCGGCGTACTAACGATTCTGCCAGCTTGTCGCCTCAAAATACTCCGTAATATTGACTTACGATCTGAATAGAAAACTATGTGTTACGTTGACTTTACAATTCATCTGGTTCGAAGCACCAGATTTGTATATCGAAAACAGTGGTTGTTATAATATATATATATATATATACACGAGAAGAAATCAAAATTATATGCACTTTCGTCATAACATATCTTTATTATTGTCACACTTCCTTCTGCGCATATGGGGTCTTATTAAAATTGAATGAAGGCGAGGAAGGTCAGTGAAAGACGTTATTTCTCCAGTATATGATACAAGTGATTCCAATAACTAAGTAATGCCAGAGCAGTATTGCGAATAATAACACTCTTCTTCATTGGTAATATGATGATGTGTTGCATTATTATTAATATTACAAGGAAAGAGGTTGTAATAGTGTGGTAAAGTAGAAAAGAGCCTGAGTAAATGTTTTGCGTCCTCTTGCGTTCTGATTTCACAACTCCCCAAAGGCGACTTTCCTTCTTGACAAATGTACGAAGGTCGGCTGAAAAGTTCTGAGGTGGCCAAGATACTTTCATGAAAGATGACCTAATGAGGTTTAGTTTTCAACATAGTTGCAATCCACGCACTTCTTCCATCGGCGTTGCAGTGTTTGGATCCCATTGTGGAAGAAGCTTTCATCCTGTCGGTCAAAATGTCATCATCACTGTGATATTGGTGCCCAGCAAAGTGTTTTCTCATGTTGGGAAACAGATGATAGTCAAGTGGGGCCAAATCAGGAGAATAATGAGGGTGATCAACCAGTTCAAATCCACAGTCATGCACAACAGCCATTTTGCGCTGGAGTAATGTTGTGTTGAAACAAGTCAGTTTTCTTGGGCGTTTGGTCTTAATAGCCTAATACTTTCCATTGATAGTATGGTCCTTTTGAAGATAGTCAATAAGCACAATGCCTTTTGCAACCGAAAAACTGTTGTCATCACCTTCCCAGCAGATGAAAAAGCCTTGACCTACTGTCAGGAGGTCAGTTTCCACTGCATGGACTGTCTCTTTGTTACTGGTTCAAAGCGATGGATCCAACACTCTTCGTGGCTTGGCAAACGTTCAAGGAAACTAGCTGGATCTGTTTCAAACAATGTCAGATTTTCCTGTGATGTGATCAAATGTCAGAAGACGTGGCACTCACCGAGTAAAATCTTCGTCACACCAAATGTATTGTGCAAAATATTCTCAGGTCTGTCAAGGGATATTCTAATAGCACTGGCAAATTGATTTATAGTCAAACCCCTATCATCCATCGCTATGGGATGAACACGACCATTGCTTTCTTCGCTAGTGGCTGTTGCGGGGCGTCCGGACTTTGGATCATCTTCAACACTCTCCCTTTGCCTCTTAAATTCAGTTGCCCACTTTTGCACTGTTAATAAAGTTGGAGCATCATCTCCTAATACAGCGACCATGTTAGCATGAATGTCGTCGAAGGCTAAACACTTTTTCTGCAGGTACTTGATAACACTGCGATACCAAGTTTTGTCCACTTTGAAGTTTTTTTTTAACGATTAGATGTGAGTTTATTTAGAAAAAAAAAACAATGCATGTATTACTATGAAGAGCTGAAATGAATGCATGCAAGATTTCACATCTCTAGCATCACTCGGTCATTGTTAGGGTGTGAACTTTTCAGCCCACTCTCATACATCAGCGAAGTAATGAAGTTTAACTAAAGCTATTAGACTTTTCCTCGCAGAGTTTTACATTTATGCTTATCTTATAGATCTTCATTTTGCAAATAAAAAGAGTTTTGTGAGTAGGAAAATGTAGACTGAATATAAATGTCCCTTGCGAGATTCAGTTACATCGAAATAGAACAGATCAAGAGACCCTCTAAATCTCAGTATATACTTATGTCACATTCCTGATAATGTTAGAAATTTGAAAAAGTGTACGAGATGTATAAACTGTTGATATTTTTAAAATTTGGTACAAACTTGATTCATAGGGCTTGCTTCCAGCACAAACACTGAAGGCTTTACTATGCTGAACTTCCATTGAATAGCTAATCCTACTAGTCCTACTATATTAACGTAGTATTTTATGCAGATAGAACAGCACAGGTGGAATAGTGGAACAACCAATTTATAATGTATAATCTAAAGTATGAAGTCTCAAGCACCCTTTTACAACTCTTTAGCTACAAATTAAAATAATTTCGAATCAGATAAAAGTAATACTTCTAGGGTTGCCCGCACATTCCAGTGTTGTAAAACAAAATTCTGTCAGTTTTTTTTTTTTATAATTCGCCCTATTTCATTGAAATACATAGTTAATTCTGGGATACACTGTATATGTTGTTTATAATGGATGTCATAGGTTAGATATGTTGTTTGTAATGGATGTCATAGAGCGCTTGCAGTTCCACCTTCCCAGATTATATACATTAAGTTGAATCTTCTATTTTATTCCTACTATATTCTCTACCGAAAGTAATTCGTCAGTCACGTAGTGCTAGCATAGCAAGCTGTTCTACGAATGCGAAGCAAAGCAAGGTTTTCTACCTCGGTTCTGTATTTTTCTCAATAGGAGAAATAACCCTATGAACCCTAAGTTTTCTAAATTACTTAAATTGCGATGGTTACTACCTCTCATATAGTTTTGCCTTTCAAACATGAATGGCCGATAACATATACAACTGTTAAGTACTCCGGTCAATTTAATTGTTTCCTACCTCAAGATATCTTTATATATGAGAAATTATCTTTTAGGGATCCCAATATATTTTGTTTCGAGAACTACGGCCTCTGTTGATTATTTATTTTATATCATTCATGTTATCTGCATAAAAACAATAGATTTAACATATTTTGGCAAGTTTTAGTTTACTTATTCCAAAAACAATTTGGTTATTCTGCGTCGGGTGATATTCACTATTATAGACTTGTTTAGGGATTACCCCATCACAACAGCAATTATGTTGAAATATATGCCTCAGTTTTGAAGTAATAATAATGCCGGAATGTGTCTGAAGTTGTCTCACGTCCTTCAGAAAATAACTGGAATAATAATAACCTTTGGCTAAAACGGTTTCTTTAACGTTGCATAATTATTTCGAGTCAGATGTTTAAAACTCTCAATATTAAAATGCGTCATACATATAGTAACCGTAAATTAAACATAAAAAAGCTTCACTCCAATACAATCCAAACTTCCTATCTTCGAAGCATAATTTCGGACATTATTTCTATTAGCTTTTATATTTCTTATTTATATTTTATTGTTTTACCACAGAAAGCATTGCTGGCAGCAGAATTAGGTTCAGTGAAATGATTATGAATATTTTATCACTTCTTTCGATTTAACTATGTATATAGGGGGTTAATATATTCTTCTTTGTAGTTTTATTCGATTATTAATCTATCTTAGGGTCAATAATCATTTTTCTCCAATTTCTTACCAATTTGTTCAGGGACAGGACTTCAACCTGTCCTAAATTATTTCAAGCGAGAAGTAGAATTATATCTGACATAACCAGGCATGTGCAATATTACACATAATAAAAATTGACATGTGAGCTTTCAGTTCATTCGTCCGTAATTTTATATTGAGACACAATCGCGGTTTGTCAAATTTACATTTCAGTCTATAAAACAACTTTCGTATAATACTGACGTTGATTTGCATTATCAGCCGGATGAGTTTCTGCTGAGACATCTACTAAAATCGTATTTGATGCTTTCCTTTTCGGAAATCTCTTTTGTCCTTATTATTGGTATTGCCATTGTCACCGTCGTCGCCATCATCATCATCATCTCCGTGATCATCGTTTTTATTATATCCGCCGTAGGAAACATTTCGATTGGGAATAAGAAAATAATTGCACGTCATTTTTTTTTGCCTTTTGATTTTCTTTTTACTTTTTGTTTTAGTTTTCATTCTCTAATAATCATAAATATGTCCAGCCACGTGAGAAGTTTATCTCTGTCATCAAAATTCTGTGTCGGAATCTCAGCTAATAAATTCACTTATCACGACAGGAAGCGGGTTCTGACAAGCTCAATATATACGCCGCATTTATGATGCTTTATATTATTATATATGAGAGCTGAATGTGATTTTCAAGGTGTAAATGTTATAGATTCCAACACCACCATCTGCTTAGTCAACATAAGGATTATTTTGGGTAGCAAACAGCATTTTATTGTCACTTTGTAGTCTGTAATGTCATGAAAGATGTGCCACTTTATCAATAGTAAGGCGCGACTGTAATATTTTTATATTTTATTGTCTTTCTTAATTCAGTTTTACGTTTATATGCCAAGTGATTTGCACTAGCGTGGCTCTCAGCTTTTCGCATCCCCTATTTCCACTACAGAAGTTCATTCTGTTTCCCCACTTGCTGCTCATCCCGAGCAATCGAACAAAGTGCTGCAGAAAAGTTGCACACATCTGCTTAAGCTCCAGTAGCTTACGCTAATCATAATTCGTCAAAAGCCGAATTGTGACGGCCTTGTTACTTTGCACTTGTATCACTCGGGCCCATTGATAGACGTTCGTTCCTTCGTATTTCCCACAGGCACTAAAGAGAAGGATGTTGCAAAGAAAAACTCTACACACTTAAAGAAATCTCGCCACTCTGTTCCTGGTGGAGCTGGAAGGCTATTAGTCCAAAGATAAGGCCTTAGTTGCTAGTCACGTCCAGTACTTTTCACTTACCTTCTGGATTGATATTGCGGAATCGGACATTTTCTAAACAATGCATTGTCTCTGCCTCCAATTAGCAGCTGACACAGTAACGCATGCAGTTCGTACAAACGAAAATGGATCATGCCTTGGAAATTCTGGTCTTGCTGTCGGTCATTATGTCTATATCTGGTGAGCTGAGTTTGTTGAAGTAATTTGCTCTGCTTTCAAAGTGACCACTGTCCACTAGCATTCACACTGCCTATAAGTGAGAAGTCCTATTTTACTTAATTCTTGTGAAAGAACAATTGTTGTTCACTCTACCAAGCTGCGGCTGTTTCCGTGTGTTTGTCGGCGTTCAGATACCCTTGGAAACGTTTTATTCTGTCAAGATATTTGTCTCTTAAAAATTTGTATATGCGTTTAGTGTTATTTTCATCATTTTTATGTGTTGCTGTACTATTTCTCAGTATGATGCAGTTATTGTGTGTGATGTTTTTATGTTGATGTATGTGATACATTAATTTGTCGTTGCATTTGTCTATGGCTCAATGATTTCTATTTTTTTCGTGTTGTAGGTGGTATTGTAGCTCTTGGTGTGTTAACGGTGATGATGATTTTGGGGTGTTGATAACACTGCTGCTGCTTTTGGAGGTTGGTTTTGGTGCATCGTTTTCCAAAGACATTCTCTAATCTTTCAATTTGATTTCATTTAACATGGTGTTTTCTTTTCGTTTTGTTTCTTACATTCTCTTGGGCACTTTTTGCCAATTACGACCTTGTCATCTTCGCCACATGACATGTCTGAGAAATCATAAATATAGAGAGGCATGTTTAGGGCATGGGTAGAGTTGTGATCAGTAAATTTTATTGTCGTGTCGTGGGGAATTCTGTTTTCGTTGTTGTCGCTGCTGTTACTGATATATTCGTCCACGAATACAGTGCTTTTTTATTGTTTTTTGTTGCTGTTGTTTCCACCGAGACTGTTCCTGCAGATGTTGTTGTAGGTGTTGTTTCAATTCTTGCAGCTGATAATGCAAACATTGTTGTGTTGCTGCGACTGCTGGTCATCCAAACACTGATGGAAACATTATTACTGGTGTTATCGTTGTGTTGATGAAGTTGCTGTTGTTGTTGTTGTTGTTGTTGCTAGCTTTAATCATGTTGACAGTAGTAGAGGTTTTCTTCAGCTGCCACCTTCTGTTGTAGCAGTAGAAGGGCTTGAGATGATCGGTGTTACTACAGTAGAAGTATCAACATCTTCTACTCAGCACAAATACCTAAATTCGCTATCTTCTTGGGATCTGTATTACGTCGGGGATTACAATCAGTGTCTCAGGTTTCACCTGAACTAGAAACTCCAGACCTTCCCAACTTTACTTTCCATTTTAGAATCTTTATATATTTGTAACAGTGCGCCAGAGTTTCCAACACATCTCACCACCCACCATAAATCTTGTTCAGCTTTTATGTTTGCAATTATCACTTCCAGTCCAAGATCAGCTTGCATCAATGTAATTGTTTCACGGTGAAGTGTTTGTAGGCAAGGTTTCCGAGTGAAAATTCCCTCGTAAAAACTTCTTGGCTGACACGTGTGACAAAGTCCATGTCTTGCCAATTAGTTTCAAGTTGAGATCAGCTTGTTCTGAGGAGATGCGCAACTGTGTTTGACTCTTCAATGATACGCAGCTATCAAGAATTGTTTACCTGTTCGCTGAAGTATGTCCTTTAGTATCATGAGTATAACGTTCCTTCCTTCTTATTTGTTTGTTGATGTGCTTCTCAGCTGGTTCCAAGTACTAGTGTTTTTTCTCATTAGAGTAAAGCTAACGTTTTAGCAATACCGACAAGAAAGTGACATTTTGTCATGCTAGCACTGTTGCTGCTGTTGTTATATTTGTTATTCTTGTTGTTGTTGTTGTTTGCTGTCTTCATTAATAAGTGCATGTATAGCGGCCGTGGCTTCATTGCTGTTGCTATAGACTCTCGCTTTTTTTTAGTAGTAGCGAAGGTAATGAATTCTTCTCACCTGCTGGTGATTTTCTGGCTTTACTGCTAATACATGGTATTCTCTTTGACATCGTCCCTATCGCTCCTAGTGTTATTGTTGCTTTATTGTTGCTGCTAATGTTGTCTTTGTTGTTCTTGTTCTTACTGGCGTGTTGACAGCGAATGGTAGTGACATCTTCAAAATTACTTTAATAACAAGATAAAATAAACAACCTTCTGGAAAAAAACAACTCTCTGGAAAGGAAAAGAATAAAAAATTACAGAGATTCTAAAAGCACGTTCAACTATGGCTGTGATTGAATAATTCACCTCTGGAAACACGGGTGTTTCATTCATGCATTCTTTTCTTTATCCACCTATTTTCAGTTTCATTCGTTTTTAATTTCTTGTACAGTGCTTTATCTTTGCAATCTTTCATCCTACACAAGCCTGACCTTCTTACTTCTTATAATAGCAGTTCTGTGGCATTTTTTACATGCCATGCTATGTTGTTTTCTTCTGCTCTAATGCTGTGTTCGCATCCAATAAGTCCTCTTCCCCCGCTTCTTCTTGGTACATACAATCTGTCTGTGTCACTTTTTGGGTGGAGTGTCCCATATCTAGTCAGCAACTTCCTTGTCTTTCTGTCTAAGCTGTTTAGTTCGTCTACTGTCCATGCGTTTACCCCTACTCTAAGGAGTAAAACCGCCCAGGTGTTGATAGCTTCGATCTTATTCTAATTTCGACTTAAGGATCAATCTCATTCTGCGCAATTACTCCACCTTAAATTTTTCTGTCATTTCTTTTTCCATCAATTTATCCATTTCAAAAATCCCCAAGTACTTATAGCCCGTCT
The DNA here is from genome assembly GCF_006345805.1 of Octopus sinensis. Classification (NCBI taxonomy): domain Eukaryota; kingdom Metazoa; phylum Mollusca; class Cephalopoda; order Octopoda; family Octopodidae; genus Octopus; species Octopus sinensis. The sequence goes on from NC_042997.1 coordinate 38,486,957, forward strand.
CTTCTATCTGTCTCATAACCTCCCCCGACAGTATCGTCAGCCCGTCCATACATTTGATTTTGCCTCTCTTCAAGACTAACACACCACTCTTTCTCAGTCCGAACTCCATTCTGATATCAGTACTGAAGGTATACACCGTATCAACGAGGAAACTGACTTGGGCTTCATCTTTACCATAAAGTTTGAGGTCATCCATGAATAACAAATGGTTGACTTTTTGTTGGCGGCTTTTGAATACATACCCAGCTTTTGCTTTCCTCAGAATCAGTGTTAGTGGTATCGACCACAGTATAATGACCAGTGAGGACAGGCAGTCCCCTTGGAATATGTCCCTCCTAATTTCTACTGTCCCTAAACTTCTTCCGTATGCTGTCAGGTCCGTCCTCCAATTCGTTTTGTCTATCACGAGTTGATCCTTGGTACCTCTGCACTTACCCTTGCAACTCTTCTGCTCATGTGGCAGGACTCCATTCTTTTCCAGATGTTCGTACATTGACTCTGCGAGTATTCCAGTCAATAATTCCCACATAAGTGGCAAACAGGATATCAGCCTGTAATTGTCTACCGTATTGCCTTTTTCGATGTTTTCAAGCACAACACTGTCTTACTCAATGTTAACCATTCTGGTATTACTTGGTCGGCATTTAACAAGGCGTTGAGTTGCACAGCTTTTCGTGCATGACATTAACTAAATCTGTTGATCCAGTAGCCTTGAACTCAGTCTGGTCCCGGGGCCTTCCAGTTGCTCGTTTTTTTTTGTGCTGATTTCCTTCACTTCCCTAACTGAAATGACTAGTTCTGTCTCTTTTGGACAGACTACTGTTTGTTTCAGTTCTTGCAACCATTCAGCATCCTTCTTGCGCTCCTTTTCTTTGCTCCAGATGTCACTCCAAAACCTTTCACTTTCATTATTATCTTGTATCATTTTCTTTTATTGTTATTATTATCGTTATTGTTATTATTATCGTTATTGTTATTATTATCGTTATTGTTATTATTTGTTATTATTATTGCTATTATTATTGTTGTTGTTATTATTATTATTATCATTATTTTTTTCTAATACTACTATTATTATCATTAATATTATTCTATGTTTGACTTTTGCTTTATATTTGTACAAGTTGGCTCCAAGTCTCACCCAGAGACCTCAAGAGACAACAGGGTTGGAAGTTCATGTTGTTGTTATGCCTAGTGTGCCATATATTTGGGGGGTGGGGATGTTGTACTAATGAATGTCTAAAAAGAAAAAAAAAAAAAAAAGTTTTTTTTTTTTTTTTTTTTTCCTTTTTAAACCGAAAATTATGGTTGTTTTAAACCTTGAGGTTACATAGAGAGTATTTTGCGTAGGATATGAGCAGTTCCCATGAGCACTATCTTTTGAACTTCTGCCATTTTTGGGTTTCCTGGTATCTGAGTTAGGTAGCTATCAGCCCCTTTTGCTATCATTCCCAGGGCACCTATGACAACAGGTATTGTTTTAGTCTTCAGCTTCCACATTTTGCTGATTTCTATTTCAAGATCTTTATATTTGCTCAGTTTTTGGTAGGTCCTGACAGATACGTTTATATCGATTGGGACAGTCATATCAATGAGGAGGCATGTTCTTTGTTTGAAGTCTTTCAATATGATGTCTGGCCTATTTGCATCTATCTTCCTGTCAGTTTGAATGGTGAAGTTCCAGAGGAGTGAGATGTGGTCATTTTCAAGCACTGGGGGTGGTTTGTGTTCCCACCAGTTTTTTTCATGGGGCAAATCCAGGTTTTTACAGATTACCCAGTGAATATATTGTGCAGCTCTATCGTGCCTGTTGAGATACTCTGTAGGCGCTAGAAGACTGCACTTGGAGACCACATGGTCAATGGTTTCATTTTGTTGCTTGCATACACGACACGTTGGACTGCTTCTGATCTTTAATATGTTGGCCTGGTAGTTTCTTGTTGGTAGGCATTGATCTTGAGCTGCTATGATAAACCCCTCTGTTTCAGATTTTAAGCCAGAGGCCATTAGCCATTGATGGGTCAGGGCTTTGTCGATATCTGCATTATTCGCTCTCTTTGGGTATTTGCCGTAGAGAGGTTTTTCTTGCCATTTATTATTCAGAATATCTAGGCCGCAGTTTTGGCACGGGTTTTCATGCGCCTAGCTTTTTCTGTGCTTGTTTCTTGTATGTCTATCTCTAATTCCGAAATTGGTTGTATTCGGAATTCACTTAGATATTCCTTTGCCTGTTTTGTGACTGAGTATGATGCTTTCTTGTTTTCATGTTTTGAGACAAGTTTTAACATCCAGTCCTCAGAGTTTTTCAGGTAGGTGTCTAGGCCAATTGTAGCAATCTTCATTGTTATTGCCAGTTGCAAAAGACCACGGCCTCCCTCTTTTCTTGGCAGATAGAGTCGTTCTGTATCTGCCTTAGGGTGGTGCATTCTATGCATTGTCAACAGTTTCCTTTTTTTTCTGTCGAGCTGACATATTTCAGTAATTGACCAGTTAACAATATTGAAACTGTAAGTCACGACTGGTATAGCTAATGCATTGATTGCTTCGATCCTGTTTCTTGCATTCAGCTCTGTCTTGAGTATTGCTCTCACTCTTCGATAGCATTCTCTCCTGATCCTTTCCTTCATCTCTGAATGCCTTATTCCGTTCCTTCAATTACCCCTAGGTACTTGTAGCTCTCCGCTGGGTCTAGTTCTTTTATGACATTCTGTTGGTCAAGGTTAACGTTAGATGTTTCTGTCATTTTTCCTTTGATAAAGGTAGCCTTTGCACATTTATCGAGGCCGAATTGCATTCTGATGTCGTCACTGAATTGTTTGACTATCGCTAGTAAGCCCTTGAGTTGTTGATCATTTTTTGCAAAAAGCTTTAAATCATCCATGTAAACGAGATGATTTATATTTTTATCAAACATTTTATACCCGTACTGCGCGTCATTGAGCAGCTTTGAGAGAGGTATTAAGGATAAACAAAAGAGGAGTGGTGACAGTGAGTCACCCTGGAAAATGCCACACGAAATTTTTACATCACCAGCATTTAGGGATTCACTGTCACTGTTCAGAGTTAGTGTGGTTCTCCATGATCTCATACTTACAGTCAAGAAGTTTCGCAGAGTTGGTGCTATCTTATACATTTCAAGGCATTTCCTAATCCAGCTATGTGGTAGGCTATCAAAAGCCTTTTTATAGTCTATCCAGGCTATTGATAAGTTTTTGTGTCGTTTGTGACAATCTTCTAAGATCATCTTATTGATGAGTAGTTGGTCTTTACAGCCGTAGGATCCACGTTTACATCCTTTCTGTTCATTAGGGGATATGCTGCTGTCTGTTAAAAAACTATAGGTATATTCCGTCAGGACAGATGTTAGAGTTTTGTACATAGTTGTTAAGCAGGTTATGGGTCTATAGTTTTTTGGTTCATTGTTTCTTCACTTTTTGGAAGCAGGAATGTTAACCCATTAACTAGCCAAGGAGGCATCCTACTAGGGTGTTGCAGAACATCATTGTACAGTTCTGTTAGCAGTTCATGGCTCTCTGGGAAGGCATTCAGCCAGAAGTTAGGAATTTATCCTTTCCTGGAGACTTCCATTTGCTTGACCTCCTGAGAGCAGATCTTATATCTTCTACCTTGACACCCTCCCACTTTTGCTCTTCTAAGGGGTCCAGTTCTGTAGATATTCTGTCAATCCAGGGGGCCTTTTCGTTGTGGTGTTTTTTCTTCTGCCCAGATTTTATTCCAAAATCTCTGCACTTCTTCTTTTGATGGTACAGACCCTGCAGTAAACGCTGTTTTTCTATCTTCCTGTAAAAATTCTTGTGTTATTTTTGAACATGTTGTTGTCCTTGAAAAATCTAACACGCTTTTCATACCTCGCTATGCGGGCAGCTTTGGCAGATACCTTTGTTTGATGGTTTCTATGGTGGCATCAATATCAAGTATAGTTTTCATATTGTATTTTTTCAGTAATTTTTGGTTTTTGTAGGTTTGGTAGTCTGTGAGCCTTAAGGTTTTTCAAATATTCAATGTCAGATCTAAATACTTTAATTGTTGTTGCAGACGCTCTTGCCAAGAAGGCTTTTTGTGGGACTGTTGCCGTTTTCTAATCTTTACACCACATAGGATCGTTGAGATTTTCGCGGATGCATAGTATAGGTGTTGAGGTTTGTGATATCAACATCATTAACTGAAATTATATCCTTAAGTGCAAGCCGGAATTTTACCAATTATTTTCATGTTTGGTTAGAGTTGCGGATTTTAGGAAGTGTATCACGCTCATCCATGCTGGTTTCTTTAATTTTCAGCCATTCAATCATGATTTGATTTTTTAGCTCATGTAGTTCTGTTGGGTCAATATTTGTGTGACTTTCTTTATCTATTTGATGCTCATCTGTCTTGTGTATGATTGGTTCAGGGCGTATTTCACTTTGCCTATCACTTATACTAACTCTTTCAATCCTCTCTTCGTTTTTATCCGCCCTGGGCTGGTCTATAATAATTTCCTCTGTATTATCTTCTCTAGCTGCAGCTTCGTTCATTTTATCCGATATTGTCTAACTGATCAATCTCTACTTCAGTCAGTAATTTCTTTTTTATAATGTTTCTTCTAACATTGGCAAGCTTGTTACTGTCTATGTAGGGTCTTACTTCAGGGTGTTTCTGTCTCAGTTTAAGTATGCTTGTACAGTGCTAGACTTATCTGTGGGGAAATATATGGCATGGTAGAAGGCCTCGAGAACTTCTTATTATCTTCCCTAGACCATTTTTCCTTCTTTTTCTTTTGATTATTTGGTGATGAGCATGGATGGCCATCTGTTGGAATATTCCGGTTGTGGGGTTCGTCCAGCTCCTGTGTGTTGGGAAGATTTGATCCAGTAACTGATTTTTCAATCAGGATTTGGTTCAATTTTCGGGTACGTGGTCTTTTGTAATCCGCGCAATGACCAATGCGGTTTATTATTTGATTTGTTGACCTTGAAGCATGACGAGCATCCATTCTTATATTAGGAGATGGATCTGTCAGTTAGGGTTCACTACATGTAAGCATTGCTCATAGCGCCGCTTCTTAGACTAGCAGATCTATATTCGTCTGTATTTTTTTTGTTGATAGTTTTATCTCCGGACATTTTTTTTTTCTCCTTTCCTCTCTTCCTTTCTTCAAGGCTTACTGTGTCTGTATTAGTTCGAAATAATGAGAATAAAATACGGAGAAGGAAACGAAAAGAAAGGGAAAAAGACGGGATCTGTTAGTTATTATTGTTATTACTATCATCTTCACCACCATCACCATCATCAGCAACATCACCATCACCATCATCATCTTCAATGTGTAGCCACAGCCACCATCAACACTCCATTGTGTTGGAGAATGGGTGGTTAAAGAATTCATGTTCTTTGGGTCTATAAATAGCCACGGTAGATGGTGGAGACAAAGGACGTTAATGGTCAGTAAAAGGTCAAACCTGTTTACGTTTATTTATTTATTTTTTTTTTTTCCTTTCTCTTTTCTTCTTCACCACATGCATATGTATGTATATATATGTATATTCACTCACACATATTATCTGATGTTTTCGTCGAAGATTTTTTTTTTTCTTTTTTTAAATAACTTTCTGAGTTCAATGTTATGTATATATTTTTAAATTTCTGAATTCAGTTGTATGTATATAGTAGTAGGTGCTTAATTCCATAACTTTTTATCGTGCATTTAATTGTGTTGTTACAATAAAAGGTAATTTAAAAGGCATTTTACACATTCTTATAGTCATGAGAGACGACTAAATGTAAATGTTCACACAGAATTGGAGATATTTATGTTTCTAATTTTTCTTGTTAGGTGTACGTTTGTATGAGCTGTAGATATGTAAGTTTGTTTTTTTTACTTATTTTGAGGGTAATTCAAATTACTTACAGAAAACAGTAGATCTTCCAGTTTTCTACAGTTGACCTGCTGGGTTCGCTGTTGCCAGTTCAGAGCATCGTAAAAATACGTCCATCCTCTGTCACGTCCAGCCGCCTTCTCTTCTCATTATTATTATTATTATTATTATTATTATTATTATTATATATTATTATTATTATTATTTTTATTTTTATATCATTATTATTATTATCATTATTATTATTATTATATTATTATTATTATTACTATTATTATTATCGTTGTTGTTGCTATCATCATTATTATTATTCCTTCGTAGCAAAGTATAGATAAAAATGCACCGGAATCTTTAGTTATCTGTCAAGTTACAAGGATTTCAGACAGATTATACCTTCCTTAAGATGTGCGCTGTGCCCAATAAGTTTCCTATTGCAAGATATCGGTCTTGCATGGGATTTCGAGTTGCCTTAAGAAGTCTTGAAGTTTCATTGGTATTGTACCCAATGCTCCGATCACCACTGGTATCACTTTTACATTACCCTCTCGCATTCCATACACTCTTGCAATTTCCACTTTCAATTCAGAGAACTTGGTGATTTTTTCAACCTCTTTTTTCACAACATTCGTGTCATTTGGTATGGCTACATCAATGATCTGACATTATTTGTCTCTCTCTTATTCAATATAACAATATCCGGCCGACGGTGTTCGATCAAACGATCCGTCTGAAAGTCATTGTCGCAGAGTATCGTTACTTTTCCATCCTCCTCCATAACTTTACTTGGTACATGCTCATACTAGTTCTCTGTTACTTTATATTGGTGTTTACGGCATAAGAGCCAATAAAGATACACATACTTTATCGTGACAGTGCTTGTCTTCCTTTTGTCTAAGGTCACATTTTCCACACTCTTTCCACAGAGTCTGCGTTTCTGGGTGTCAGAAGTTTTATAGATGTCATACTTCACTGAGCCGGAAGCAATGATCAGGCTTTCGATGGTATGCTTCAAATCCCTTCTCCCTTTGTTAATTAAAGTTTCAACATATTAAACGAGAATATCAGCGAAATAAGGAAGACTGACAAGAAAATCCGTAATTTGTTAACTTGCTATAAGATGCATCACCCAAGGGCAGACTCAGATCGTCTTTACCATCTCAGAGCCCCAGGAGTTCGAGTCTTGGTCCAATTTGAAGCCTCCTACAACACCACCATATTTGGACTGGCCAAATATCTTGAAACATCTAACGACTGGATGCCAAAACTCGTTGAAAACCACGAGAGACGTAAGAAACTTTATTCTGTCATGAAGGAGAGCAAAATATTGTCTAGTGAGTTCAATCATTCTGAAGAGCATGATTGAAATGTGGCAACTATTGTTGCAAAGAAGATTAGATCAATGGCAAAGCAAAAAGCGTTTGAACAATTGGCTAATAAGTGGGAACAAAATGCTCTACACGGCAAATATGCGGCCCGTAGCAAACAGACTAATGTAGACCAGAAGCACACCCATCAGTGGTTACGGAGCTCAAGGACCAAAGGTAGATTGCGGAGGTCTTAACTTGGTTGCTCAAGATCAGAGCTTATTGACCCGGAACTACCAAGCCAATGCAATAAAAAATGGAGTAGACCCAAGTGCCGATACTGCAACGATGAGATTGAAATAGTGGACCACCTAATCCTCGGATGTAAGCTTTTATCATCAGTAGAGTATAAATCAAGATATGACAGAGTTAACTAATATCTACACTGGATAAATCAAAACTGTTGACAAATGGTACAAGCAACATCCTGGGTCTGTAGCTGAGAGAGAATATGTAACGATTCTTTGAGATTTTTTAGTACATACAGACTGGACCATCAAATCTAATAAATCAGATATTGTAAAAGGCCAAAACAATAAAATCTATTTATTGATTGACATGAGCATGCCCTGTGATCATAATATCTCGACAAAAGAATTTGATAAGCAAGCTCAGAATATATAATTGAAAGCATCTAAGAAGAGAATAATAATGAAGAAGTACGAATGAAATTCAGAACACCAATTTGGTGAAGTAGAGGAGAAGATAAAGCAAAAAGTGCAAATGAAAACTGCGTGTATATGCCGCTTCTAAAGACAATCCTGATTCTTCCAAAATAACAGCGTGTTTAGAAATACTCCAAAGGTGTTCTATAGGTATATTAGAAAGAGCACCATCAAGATATGAGAAATCTCCACAGTGCATGAAATATTGGAGTTCTGGAGGAACATTTGGTCGAATAAAATGAAGTACAACTGTCATGCCCCATGGATTAATAGACACAAGGAAACTGAGCTTATAGAATAGCAAATATGGGAAGAGATAAGTGTGTAAGGTCTCAAACTCACATTAAAAAATTTGAGCAAGTGGAAGTCACCTGGTACGGATAAGATTCCAAACTACTGGCTCAATGTTTACAAACTCACACAAGAAACTAACTTGTTGCTACAACGAAATTATGAAGGAACTGCAGATGACCCAAAAATGGCTGGCCAAATTATGACTTATTTCCTTCCCGAAATGATGAAACAAAACACCTGTAAGAATTGCAGCGCCGTGACGTGTCTTACAGCAATGTACAAATCCCTTACATCTCTCGTAATGGAAAGCGCATATGCTTTTCTCATTAACAGCATCTTCTCTAATGAACAGAAAGGATGTAAACGCAGGTGTTATGGGTGCAAGTGGCAACTTTTAATTGACAGAATGATCTTTAAAGATTATCACAAGAGAAGAAAATACCTTCCAGTGTCCTTGATAGACTACAAGAAGGCCTCTGACCGGCTTCCTCACAGTTGGATAAAGGAATACTCCGAGGTGTTCAAAATTTCACCAGTAATCATGATTTCTGTATGTTATTCCATGAAGCCCTGGAAAACGACATTAATTCTCAACACTGACACTTCAAATATGTACGCTGGGTAACTCAATATTAATAGTGGTATCTTTCAAGGTGATTGATTATCTCCTTTGTTATTCAGCCTAATACAGCTTTCTCTTAGTAAATTCTTGAATGAAACAAATATGGATGCGGGATGTATGGAAAAACAGTTAATCATCTTGATAAGGATGACTTGAAACTGTTCGCATAAATTATCAACAACTGCAAGCATTCCTACACAGTCAAACAATTTAGTAATGACATCGAAATAGATTTCGGGGTTGACAAATTCGCCAAGGCTACATTTCTTAAGGGAAACAACTATCAAACACGTAACAACACCCTAGATAGAGGCATCGAGATAGAAGTATTAGAACCTCAGGGCAGTTATAAGTATTTAAGTTATAAGTATTTAAGTTATAAGTATATGAAGGAGATGGGATTAAGCACTCACGAATTAGAGAAAGGATAAGGAAAGAGTGCTACCAAAGAGTAGCACTTCATTATCAATCACATACAGCTTCAATATTTTAAACTGGTCCCTCACTGAGATCTACAAAGTTGATGTCAAAATATGAGGGCTGATGACAATTTGTCGTTTGCATCATCCAAAAGCGGACACAGACTGAGTACACCTTCTGAGAAGAGAAGGCGGTCTAGATTAATACAATCTGAACTCCCACCGAAGATCGCAACCATGGGACTTTCTGCCTGCTTCATCATTGTTTCAATGCGTCTAACAAGCATACTGAGAAAATCCAGGCCTGCATATGGGCTTAACAAAACTAAGGTAAATATAAATCACTCGCTATTTATAGATGATCTCAGTTTGTTCATGAAAATGAATCAGACCTGGATTATTTGATTCATTTAGTAAGCATGATAAACATATTGGTATGTAGGCTGAGTAAATACGTGTGCAGATTTAATTATGAAACGAGGCTGATAGTATATCATTACCAGAAAGTAATATTAAATTACCGAGAGATAATGAAATACACAAGTATATAGGGGTGCCACGCGGATAAGGTAACGGAAAGAAAACGGTAAAGTCTCCAAAGAGGAAAAGAGAATGAGTGGAAGGGGGCTCGAAACGAAACTAAATTAAGGGAGATAATGTTATCAAAGTAATCAATATATGGGTATTGCCAGTATTGAAATGTACAGTTTCATTTTTAAAGTATACAAAGAGCTTCCGGAATTGGAAACTATTAGCAATCTGTTCATAATTCACAACGTGCACAACCCAATAAACAATATCGACAGGTTCTTCCTAACAAGAAGAGACAGGGATTTGTTGAACTCAGAAGACATCTTCTGCACTCCGAAGCTAGGTTGGGAAAGCTATATTGTGCGTAGTGAAGAATAGTGAAGAATAGTGAAGAATACTATGTGCAAAATATTCAAAATGTAGAAGTTAAAAACAAGAATATACGACAGGATAATCAGCTTGGAACGCAAATCTGTCTAATCCAAGAAATTAAATAAGTATGATGGAAGTAAAGAACGATCGCTGTAGCTGAGAGAGGAAAACTTGAAACGAGAAGCTGAATCACCGGTTATAACCGGTAAAGAACAAGGAGGAACTTGAGACAAAGATTGATAAAACTCAGTTACAATGTAAACGCAGAATGTGTAGAAAATAAATAAGAGATACGAAACTGAAAGTATATTTTGGGTACTAGATTTGCAAACTTCTTATCTACAGTTGTAGGCGTTTTCTTTTTTTTTCTTCTCTATTTTTTAAACCTCATTGATGTGCAGAGAGCAGTAGATTTCCACATCACAGTATATTTATTGCTGGTGGTCTTACACAACAATATCTGTACAATTGTGCTTCTCGGCCTTTTGGCTAAGATCAAAGTGTAGTATGTGCTTTGACTTGGTAGCTGTTAACTTCCACCAATTTTTCTTCTGATCCACCGGTCTCGATAAAGTTAACTTTGTTGGTGCTTTATGATTTGTTATCCTATTCCAGACTCTTCTATCCTTTTCATCATGCCTCGTGAGAAGTTGATATCTAGAATACATTTTCTCGGAGTTGGTAATAATTTGGTTGATGTATTCAGCCTTTGTTCGTACAGCCTACATTTGTCGTCTGTCCATGTTTTTTGCCTTTTATGCTGCAAGCTCTTGATAGGAATCTCTTGTTCTTCAGTTACATGGAGATATCTATCAAGGTTGGATCCCATAAACTTGTCGGTTCTCGATGCTAAGCTGAAGATATGTATTATTCCCCCTATGTCTTACGTCTGTCTTGCCATGTACTCATGCACCACCTTCTCAGTGAATTTGTCTATTTTTTTAAATTTTGTTCTTTTGATAAATATAATTTACCAATTCTCTTTGGGGCGTTATCTGCATCAGCTCTTATTTCATGCCTCTCCTGTTGTT
>NC_042997.1:38505630-38543130 GCF_006345805.1 Octopus sinensis
AATATATATTTATATATATATATATGTTATATAAAATTTATATATATATAACTATATATTTGATTGATTGATTGATTGATTGATTGATTCCAGTTTCAGCTTATGAGCTGTGGCCATGCTGGGGCACCGCCATTTGGTGTTGCTACTTGGTTTCACTTCATGGGGCTTCTAGCAACTGCTATTTGGTGCATGAGAGAGTTCGATGCAGCTGCCCTCATCTGCCCCTCCTGCGTGAAGTTGGTTCATCTGGGGACACCTGACAGGAAGAGATCCAGCTCCATTTTAAAGACATCTGTATCCACCCCATGCAGGTCTCTCAGGTTCATCGGGAGGATATTGAAGAGCTGTGGGCCTCGGAAGCCCAGGCTATCACAGAATCTTGTCCTACATCTTGATGGCAAGTTTGGAGTCCTAGGCACCACGCAGTGGCGCCCAGTTCTGGCGTTTGCGTAACTCTCTCGATGCCAAAGTTCAGGACACTTCCCTCCAGGATCTTCAGATGTATATTATGGCATATCTTTCCGCCTACGCTCCAGGGAATATAATTTTAATCTCTTGAGTCTTTCCCAGTAGCTTACATTCTGCATAGAGGCTATCTTCTTCGTGTAGCTTCGTTGGATCGCCTCAAGTTCTGTGATCAACTTGACACTGGATGGTGACCATAGCTGAGAGCAATAGTCAAAGTGACTTAGGACAAGTGTCTTCCAGAGGACCATCATGGTTCTTGTTCTCTTGTTCTAAAGGTTCTAAGAATCCATCCAGCCAGCCGTCTGCATTTTATGTCAGTTAGCAACATGTACATGAAGGTCGCGTCATCACTCATGTGAATACCCAGGTCACGCACTGATTGTGCCTCTGGGATTGCAATCCCTCCGGGTCCAGTGTATTCCTTGGGTATTGCATTCAGTTTTGCATGCTGATAGTATAAAGCTGAAACTTTTCAGCATTGAACTGCATGCTATTCTTTTCAGCCCACTGTATATTTCGTTAGTTCCAGCTCATATTGCAGGTGCCTAGTGTCTTCAGGGTTCTGTATTGCCTGTGAAACTTTTGTATCATCTGCATAACTTGTGATCGTGGCTCTCCGCGTGGCTGAGGGCATGTCTGAGAGGGCCATTATGAACAGTAGTGGTCCCAAAACAGTGCCCTGTGGAACACCGCTCACTATTTGCGTGCTAATGGAAGTGGCCCCATTGGCTACTACCACCTGACTTCTATTCTTCAGAAAGTCGTGAAGCCATTCTCCTAGTTTTCCAACTATGCCAAGATCACGCAGTTTGTGACATATCATTCCATGATCGACTTTATCGAAGGCCTTTGCGAAGTCGAGATATATGACTTCCACATTTGAGTGGTTGAGCAGTTGTTTCAGCACCCAGTCATAGTGCTGCAGGAGCTGAGTTAAGCAGCTTCTTCCTGGTCGGAAACCATGTTGGGTGTCAGGCAGCAAGTCATTTTCTTCAAGGAAGGTGATTAGTTTCCTTCTGACTATTCGTTCCATGACCTTGCTGATGTGTGAGGTCAGAGAGATAGGTCTGTAGTTCTTGGCCTCCGCTCTGCTACCTCCTTTATGAATAGGGCATATTTTACCTTCCTTCAGTTTTCTTGGAAGTTTGCCAGCTGCAAGGAAGCTCTGAAAGAGGAACTGCAGTGGTCTTGCTAAGACTCTCTTACATACTTTTAGGAGGATTGCCGGGAATCCATCGGGGCCAATAGCTGAGTCTATTTTCATTTCATCTATAGCCTTTATTACATCGTCTTCCTTTATATCGATGTAATTTAACGTCGCCGCCTCTGATTCTATATCTGCAGTGGTAAAAAAAGTCAGTTGGATTGCTGATTTGGAAATGCCCAAGGGGTGGAGTGAAAACACTCTTGAATTGTTCATTCAGTATTTCACTTACCCTCATTGTTTTCCTGTGAGTGTGCCATCCTTTTCAAGGAGTGGCCCTATCCTACAGTGCACCGTAGCTGTTTCTTTGGCATACCTGTAGAAAGCTCTGGGGTTAGTTTTTATGTTGTCTATAGCCCAGGCTTCTTTGTCTGCTCTTCCTTCTCATGGAGAGTTGCAGACAATTTTCAATTTCCAACAGTTTTATTTTCAGGCGGGACTTTTCACTGCTTTCAATTTGTTTGTTTAGGCGATTTGAGATTTTTTGCGCCGTCTCATTAAAATTTTTCTCTCTCTGGGGATTTTGTTCTTGTGTACAGTGGCCTTTCTCTCTGGGACACATTTGTAGCATATGGCTTGCATTACAGACATGAATTGTTGAAGTATCATGTCGATGTCCGGCGAGGAGAGACATTCAGGCCAGTTTTGTTTGAGGATCTCTTTCTCAATTTGTTTCCAGTTTGCCTTATTGAAGTTCAAGCTGGAAAGATTCTGAGGGTTTCTTGTAGGCTGCATGTCCGTGCTCTCTTTTGGCCCGTACATGGTCAGCTCTATCATGTTGTGATCCGAGAGTAGTGTCGGTGTCACTTTCACATTATGGATGAGATCCATATTATTTGTGAAGCAGAGATCCAGTGTGTTACCCGCTCTGGTTGGTTGGAGTATTACTTGCTCCATGTACAGGGTGTTGGTGAGGTTCAGGAGGGACCTCGCCTGTCCTCGTTCACATCTTGTCATTCCTGGGAGAGAAAGGCCTCGGGCCATCTGACATTCGGTAGATTGAAGTCTCCCATGAGAAGTACACTTATGTGTTTTTCTAATGTGGTTAGAACTTCTTCTATTTTTAAAAGGCAGTCCTCAAACTTGCCCATAACTTGGGGCATCTGGAGGGCGATATGTAGCACCACACAACTACATCAAGTTGCCTTATGTGTACAATTAGTGTGTCACACACCGAGTTTGAGTATGACAAAAGGACCTGGGGTGTGAGGTCCCCACGGATGTACATAGCACTCCTCCATGACTTCTTTCTTTCCTGTCGGTCCGTAGTACACAACATACTGTGGTATGTGTAATTCCGCATCTGCTATGTCCGGTTTCAGATGCGTTTCTGTGAGTGCTATGCATAAGGCTTGATTGCATGCGACAAAGTCTCTCAGGAACGGGACTTTTGTCCTGTTACTGTGTGTTAGTAGTCCTCTGATGTTCAGTAGGAGCATCGAGGTGAGGTGTATGCTGTTGCCGGTGGTGTCCACCCTGGGTCCATCTGCTGTGGCGGTCTTGTGAACCGTGGGCAGTTCCATCTGCGAGCCTGAGCCTGATGGAGCCAGGTAGCTGCTGTACAATCTTTTGTGCCATGCACAAAAAAGATCCTGCTCAGCAGCTGCCCTTTCAACAAACGTTGGTGGTTTGTGGTACGCACCACATCTGCGTACCTCCGTTTTGGGGCCGGTGATGCGTGGTCCATCCCATTTCCTTTCGGTGGTTGTTTCTGTGGCAGGGTCCCGGATGTGCAAAGCGGCAGCCTGCACCTTCCTCTCCATGCCGGCAGGCACCTTTCAGGTAGAACCTACATACCCGTGTGCGCTGCTTGTTTCCATCCTTTTTGGCATATGGACAGTTAGGTTTGCCTCTATCCCTGGCTGCCTTGCCCCTTGGCTTTAAATATATATATTAAATATATATTTAAATATATATATATAAATATATATGTATATATATATATGCATATATATATATGTAATATATATATATGGTTATATATATATGTATATATAAATTTTATATATATAAATATATATATATAAATATACATATATTATATATATATATATATATATATATAATATAATATATATATATTATATATATAAAGAACTATTTTACAAAGCATAAAATTCAGAAGACTTATTATGAAAGAACACGGCAATGCAAGAACAAATCGTCATATTCATAATACAAACTTTCGTTTGCCAGCTTCCTTATTTTTATGAGAATATGTACTTATGTTAATGTAATACTTTTCAATACAAGAAGTAATTTTTAATGGAAAGGATATTTTTTTTTATTGGGTAATTTTTTATATAATTTCTGTTTATGTTATGTTATTTTTATTCCAGAAACATTCTAAACTATTAATAATGTTTTATAATGTTGCTCATAGCAACAGATTCATATAAAGATTTTAGTTCTTTTTGTTATGGAAACCTAACTGCAGCTGATTTACTTTCGTTAATCAACAGAATTTCAAATCTCACACGTCAATATAACATATGACGTCCAAAGACATGGCTTTCAAAGCCTCGATGAAGCCACAATGGTAATACGCACAACATTATAGCCACGATGATGATCGTGACTACAACCATTGTCGTCGCCCTCATCAACATCGTAATATAAGACAATAAAGCAAAGTTGATATTAACTTGTTCTTTTTAATATGATTTCTGTCATCGTTCGCATTAGGTCACGTATAGAACTAGTTTCTACATCCCAAAAAGAAAGAAAAAAAAAAGAAAGAAAGAAGGAATGAAAGACAGAAAGAAAGAAGGAAAAAAAGAAAGGTAAATATATA
Source organism: Octopus sinensis (assembly GCF_006345805.1). Taxonomy (NCBI): domain Eukaryota; kingdom Metazoa; phylum Mollusca; class Cephalopoda; order Octopoda; family Octopodidae; genus Octopus; species Octopus sinensis. The sequence continues at coordinate 38,510,097 of NC_042997.1, forward strand.
TATATATATAATATATATATATATATATACAGATAAAGGGTAAAATATAATTAATTTTATAAAATCAATAAATTTCACCTAGTAGTATTTCGGTATGGAAAAGGACCATATTCGGTAAAAATGCATATAATTATAATAAAAATGGTTTTTGCAAAAAGTTGCTTAACCACATACCGAAAAATTAGAAATATTAGAAATTTCTAATATTTTCGGTACGTGGTTTAAGCAACTTGTTGCAAAAAACCCTTATTATTATAATTATATATATATATATATATATATATATATATATATATATATAATATATATATATATATATTATATATATATATATATATATATATATATAATATATATATAATATATATATATATATATATATATATATATATATATATAGGCGCAGGAGTGGCTGTGTGGTAAGTAGCTTGCTAACCAGCCACATGGTTCCGGGTTCAGTCCCACTGCGTGGCATCTTGGGCAAGTGTCTTCTGCTACAGCCCCGGCCGACCAATGCCTTGTGAGTGGATTTGGTAGACGGAAACTGAAGACCTGTCGTATATATGTATATATATGTGGTGTGTGTGTTTTGTGTCTGTGTTTTTCCCCCCCCCCAAATCGCTTGACAACCGATGCTGGTGTTTACGTCCCCGTTACTTAGCGGTTCGGCAAAAGAACCGATAGAATAAGTACTGGGCTTACAAAGAATAAGTCCGGGGTCGATTTGCTCGACTAAAGGCGGTGCTCCAGCATGGCCGCAGTCAAATGACTGAAACAAGTAAAAGAGTAAAGAGTAAAGAGTATATATATATACCGGATTAACCACATAAATGTGAAACAAGGTGGAAAAAAGAGTACTCAAATACCAGTGGTAGAGTAATATGCTTTATTTAAAGCACCAGAACAAAAACAGGTTTTGTTGAATTTTCTGCTGCTTTAAATAAAGTATATATATATATATATATATATATATATATATATATATATATATATATAATAGATAGATAGATAGATAGATTACGGGATCTATAATAATTTTTCGGCTCTAAATTTATGAAGAACTATTCGTATTCATTCTGAGCTAGTAGATCAACACCGTTAGCACTCTGTAATTTTCTGTGTGCACCAAATATATATTTGGTGCACACAATTGACATGGTGCTTATAGTTACAAGTCAAAGGCATGCAATATTAAAAAAACAATGTCATTTGAATTAATAGAATCGCCTGATAGGAAAGAGATCTACAATAAAATGAAACGCGTGTATGTCCAATAATATTACCACTATGCTTTTTATTAAACCTTTCCCTTATTCAAGTTAGTTGTATCTATCGAGGAGAATTCGATTGATATATTTATCGAGTTGAGCTAGAAATATAACACTTACACACACTCACACAGACACACATACACACATGCATATATATATATATATATATATATATATATATATATATATATATATATATATATTTAATATATATAAATTAGAGATAAAACCAATATTATGCAACTCAAACAGTGATGGACATAAATAAATAATATATATATTTTTATAAATATATAACTTATAACTAGATGTCAAAAAGTATAAAAATGAATGATGAATATATATTGAATATATAATATAAGTAAAAAAAAACTACAATTAAATTCGAATTACAATTCAATTGAAATAAATTCAATCTTCCGGTTAATAGTAATAGTTAAATACATAAGCAAATAGAGTTAAACAATATTTATTTAATAAATAAATAAAATAATAATTTTTCTTATAGAAAAAATTTAATTTAACTAAATTAGAAACTTAAAACATTAGGATTATTTCCTACAACACCTTTATTATGTTAAATATTTAATTTTTAAGGTAAAAAAAAAAGGATAGAAATATGTATTTATCTTTGAAGATATAATTTGGCTTTAAAAACCATAATAAATTATCAAATATCTTTAACTCAGTTATACTCCAATATTTAATTACCACATTATTTAACAAAATAATCACTATTAATATTTTTAGATTTAAGTTTACATCTAATAATTATAAAATAATAAATACATTAAAATTACTATCTAAATTATAATCAACAAATATAGAAATTAAATATCTAAAATTTTCTCTATCAATAAATATATAAACATACAACAAAAAGTAAATGAATTAGTCCATTATTTCTTACATAAATATTATAAATATCTATAGAATATATTTATGAAATCCATAAATTTCATATATATATTTAGCAACAGGAAAAAACCCCCGAAAAGACTTGAGAACGCATTTTACGTTGATAATCAGCCCAAAGCCTTGTGGATCTTTGTTCAACAGTCTCTAAAGCACGGCTATTTGAAGTAAAGGCAGCATCGCGAGCACGCCGGAGTTCTGCTTGTTGAGCTGTCGTTGATGCTCTGGTGACTGCGCAGAAGCAACATTCCGAGCATGCCAGAGTTCTTCTTGTTGAGTAGTCTGTGATGCTCTGGTGACTGCAGCAGAAGCAGCAATGGGAGGACGCCGAAGCACACATTGGTCCTCTGTCTCGCTTGCCCGCAAGGAACGCAAAACGGAAGAATTTTTTTTTTTGTTTTTCTGCCAATGTGACTCTTGCCTTTTCGAGGCATCCTATCGAAAATCTGTAATTGATTGCAAACCGGAAAATTTCAAATGGGATATAGGGTTCGGCAATATGTGATGTTGACTGATAAAGAAGCAAAACTTGTGGATGAATAAGCTACCAGAACCGACCAAATAGTGATTTTCTTAAGAATGTAACCGGTGAATTTGATCTGTAAATTTCATAAAAATGATAAGAAGAATTTGCCAAAATATCGTTCAATTATGCTTATTGATAAAAAAAAATAACTCGTAATTTGATATGTTGATACTAATATTCCTTCTTCATGAAATGGAATTAAAGAATAAATAATGAGGATGTTCATGTCAAATCAAGTGAGTCACACAAAACTCGAAAAATACCGCTCATTTTTTGTCTTATATAAGAAACTGTTCGCGAAATTTTTAGGTATTTGTCACCCAAATTTCCACGTTCAAATTCAATCAAATTGTGATTTTCTTCTGTCAGCTGAATTTTGCCGTGAGAAAATAATCACAGAGTTGATTGATCGCTAATTAGTGCCATCTATTCGTTAAAGTTACTGTTTTATTTCATTCTTACTTATTCAAAATAATTACCTTGTCTTCTTACTCTTTTGTGTCAGCTTATTCATTAAACACAGAATGAAATGCCTGCATGCACGCGTTCGATTACCATTCATTCTAGAATGATATCGATTTTTACTGCAATCACATATGTTCTTTCATGATATTTAGCGTAATCAGTTGAAAAGTTCAGCTGTTATAATCTTTTACACACACACATAGACAGAACAGAATTTATATAATAGTTATATGTAATATATGTATGGATTTATGTATGTATGTACAAATGTGACCGTTTGTGTACCGTTGGCGATTTTTTTCCTCGGTCTTCCCTTCTTTGAATCTTTCCTTTTCCTATGTTTCTGACGATGAGCTCCACTCGAAACGTTAAATCCTCCTTCTTTCCTTCTGTCCTCAGCGTCCAATAATACTATACTTGTTCCACGTCCTCGCGTTGTTGTGTCTTCTCTTTGTGTTTTCATGTTTGGATTAACTTTATGTACATATATATCTGTGTATTCATGTATGCATGTATGTATGTATGCATACACGAATGAATACACGTGTGTATATATGTTTACAAGCATGTATGCATGTATTCGCAGCATGTAATCTTTGGCACCAGTTTTATTGAGGTTAACATGAAGCTAACTACTGTAACACATTAAGTTAAGTACTAATTTATCTAAATTTATCGTCTATTTCTCATAATAGCGTAATTTAAAGAATTAAAATAAATACCGTGACGTTTAACTTTGTCCCATAATTGTCAGATACATATTCTAATGCAAATCAAAAATTCATCTCAGTCTCACCATAGAGTTCATTGACTTTATCTAGTATGGATCTCACTTGTTACCTATTTAGGTTCAACGCTAGATATAATAATAACCCTTTCTACTCTAAGTAAAAGATTTGAAATTGTCGACGAGGTATGGGATGGGGAGGGGGGGCTTAGTCGATTTCATAGAACCCGGTGTTCAACTGGTAGGTATTTGATCGGTCCCGAAAGGATGAAAGGCAAAGTCGACCTCGGCGGAATTTTAACTCAGAACACAAAACCGGAGAAATGCCGCCAAGCATTTTGTTCGGTGGCCTAACGATTCTGCCAGCTCGCAGCCGTCTAGAAGAAGAAGAAGAAGAAGAAGAAGAAGACGAAGAAGAAGAACAAGAAGAAGAAGACGACGACGAAGAAGAAGACGAAGACGACGAAGAAGAAGAAAACGAAGAAGAAGAACAAGAAGAAGACGACGACGAAGAAGATGAAGAAGAAGAAGAAGACGACGACGAAGAAAAAGAAGTCGAAGAAGAAGATGAAGCAGAAGAAGAAGAAGAAGAAGACGAAGAAGAAGAAGTGAAGAAGAAGACGAAGATGACGAAGAAGAAGAAGAAGAAGAATGATTTCATTTATTTGCCACAAGGGCGAAGGATGAGGGGGACAATATAGAGACAGACATAAAATGTTGGGGTTTACATATAATAATGAAATGATAAAAAAATGTAAAGATACACGGTATACTCTGCAAAAGAAGGAACGTATGCATATCATACAAAGGTAAAAGAAAAAGAGGCCGGGAGGATGATAGAGAGGTGGCCATCCTGATGCAGGAACGTCTCTAGGAATAATCGAGGAACCCCAGTGTCCGAGATTTCCCGGAAACTCAAGGAGCATGTGCTCTCTTTAGTTCCTTCTCTCCGACTCACAGGTCTACACTTAGAGAGGTACCAGCCACTCTTGCTATCTTCGCAACTTTCCCACACCTTCAATAAATTCACTCGAATACAGTACATCTCTCTCCACTCTCAATTTCCACTTCAAGCGAAACTTGTAAAAGTCAATGAGAGCTCTACCAAAGTGGAATATATTTGCCCAAATGCCTTTCAGCCTTGTACACCAAACAACCTCTTTCGCCACACCCTAGTGCGTAACTGGTACTTAATTTATCGACCTCGAAAGGATGAAAGTGAAGGTCGACCTCAGCAGAATTTGAACTCAGAACGTAGCGACAGGTGAAATATCACTGAGCACGTCCAGCGCGTTAACGATTCTGCCAGCTCGCTGCCTTTACAACAACAACAACAACAATAATAATAATAATAATAATAATAATAATAATAATAATAATAATAATAATAATAATAATAACTACTACCAACTAGACAGAAGGATATTGTAACTGAGATTCTTATTGTTGGAAAAAATGTTAAAAAACGGAATCCTAAAAGTAAAATTTCTTGAGATTTGAGATTTGTTGTCATTAAACACCAGCTTTTCTCCAGTCTATATGTTCCACTCTCCTTTACCTCCTCTCTGGCCCTTTTCTACGATCTGATGAACAGCCATGCTCAAAACGTCAATTTTACCGCTATTTTACCGTCTAAAACTTTCACTGAGCGTCAATAAAATATATTCACTGTATACGTCTAATTGATTTATATTATATTTTCCTGATTTCTGTTTTAGATTCTCCTACACACTCACACACACTCACACACACACGTACACACACAAACATACATATATACACATATATATGTATATGTGTGTGTATGTGTGCGTATGCATATACATATATGTTTATATAGCAAAAGAGAGAGACACACACACATACACACATACACACACATACTCACATACAAACACCCACGCACACAGACACTCACACACACATGTATATATTTTTTTCTTGCTTGAGTGAGTGCGTGTGGAATGACTATGGAATTTGTTTTGTACAAGACTTTTATACTTCAGTTTTATACGTCAATCATTCTTTGAGGGGTGGGGGATATCACATGAAAATTACATTATTTGTAGCTTTATCAATCGACATTTCCTTAAATGGTATTGCTCACGCTGAGATAAACTTAAAGGAACTAGAAGGGAATTGAATTAAATTCTTATTATAGGACCAAGAACTGACAAATCGCGAAGCCATCGTTAAACACGCTCGAATATGATAAAAGTTGCATATATGAAATAAGGAAGATATTCTAATAAATGTCAATAATCGTAAGTCACAGAGAAATGGATTTGATTCTATATTTCTCTGGGACCGATGATCCTTCAAGGATTTTGCTGAAATTTCGCCATTATTGGATATAGCCTTTCTGTTCTTTTTTTCGGGCTTCTTGATGAATTCTGACAAATTCATTCATCAGCTCTTCACATATGGTAAGGTATTTTGTGCGAAATGAATGTCATGGGAATATTCTTGTATCATGGTAATTGACTTGTGTCATAAATAATTCTTTTCAACAGTCATTGTGAACTTCTAAGACTATATAGTACGCTGACGAAGATGGCATATTATAAATGTCATGTCATTATAAGATTTCTTATTGAAGATCTTTAAATTTTCTTATTGGAGACTTAATATTACTGACGTCGCCATTTCGTCAAGAAAATCAAGAATGTCACATTTTCAAATTCCTCAACAAAAGCTAAGCATAAGATATTTTTGGTTAGTTTGGTGAAATTAGTAAATAGCGTCATACTAAATTTAATTATCTGCCCCTTGGGCTGATGGAAAAAATAATGTCTTTTGTGTCTAAATATGTAACTATAATGACTTTTGTGTCTAAATATCCAAGTAGAATGTTAATTGCATTGATCTAAAAGGTGTTCGGAGTACCAGTGAAAACATTTGATACAAATCCTTCTTCACGGCGAAATAAGTAAAAAATTATAGACTTCCTTATCCTTCTTCAGACAAAGCTGATGGGAAGCGAGATATACCTTCATTCCACGAGAACATTAACAGAGGAAATAACGTACATACAACCTCCATTTTAACTTGGTTCTTAAGTTTGTTCACCAAATATTATTGGTCAACTGCATGTCGACCAAACATGATGGACTAGATCTATGTCCAAATGCATTCTTTCATATTTCATTTCAGGCAAATATACCCTCTCTACTTTTAATACGGTAGGACGTGATTTACGAAAGATTCTTTGGTGCTATTTCAGCAGTTAGAACTACAAGGTTCAAATTTAGACATTGACCCTTTAGGATTCACTCACTACGGTGCCTTCGCTTTCTTACTAATATCATCAAAAGAAAATATATGTAACCTAATTTCTCAACCAAAAGTTAGCATTAAATAAGAATACATATGACATACATTGCGAAGAAAATTATTTTCCGCCCCCTCTAAATTTAAAAGAAACGGAATCACCTAAGCATTAGCTTTATGATGTCAGATAGTAGTAGTAGTAGTAGTAGTAGTATAGTAGTAGTAGTAGTAGTAGTAGTGTAGTAGTAGTAGTAGTTGTTGTTGTTACGTCCTGTGTTGCTGTTTATGCTTAATTTCAAGTTTGATCATTCCTATGATAAATGGCAATCTAATTGTGAGCAACATGTCTTTTTTCTCCCCACCTCATTGAAATATATAATACTTTGGGGATTTAAGGAAACATATAGTTTGTGATGTGATGTGTCTACCACGCAATAAGTTCTCGTACTTTCTAAAACAGTGAAGTTCACTCCGAGTAAGGTTTTGCTGTTATATAATCTTCATTTGCTGATTTGCTGTCAGTGTCCCTAATGTTCAACGACTCAAAACATACACGCCATCTTGATTTATATATAGAAATAAGTGTTTCAGCTTTAGACTTATTATTCACGAACGTTATTCTGAGATAAAGAAAAGTTAATCATGGTATGTTCAGAAGAACAGTGACTGTCACCTTGGATCGAGTCTACCTAGTTCGTCTCTGGAATCTACTAGTGTATTATGGTTAGTGGATAGAATTCAGGAAATCCAAACCACAATACTTCATTTCATACTAAATTGTGGAGTACGGAGTACCCGGTAAAGTAGAGGCATGATATATCGGAAGCAATATATGTGAGTCTCATTAAGTCATCCAGTTAAATATTTATATACCACAGCTAGATCATATGCTACCTCAGAACTGACTAAGGACCTCACAACAGCAATGGAATTAAGCGTAAAAGTTACATATAATACTTACATAATACACATATTCACAGTTAAAATATCTTTAATAAGCTCTTAATTATCTGCGAAAGAAATGTATTGTATCAAACACGTGGAATAAAGAGCAGAAAATTTATTAAAAAGGAAAATATTTAATTTAAAAGTCAAGAGACAGCAAAAGTAAAATTATTGATATGGAAATATAAACTAGAAGTGAGATAATTAATTATGCTTAAAAAGACAATGAAACAGTGAAAGAAAGAGATTGGCAGATAGATAGGTGGAGAGGAAGAGAGAGAGAGAGTAAACCGATAAATTAAGAAACACCTAACAAAATTGAGTATAATTCAGTAATAATGGTGACAGGAATTAATTGTCCAGTTCCATTCATAATTGTTATACAGTAATTTATTATAATGTGCATTGTAAAGAATTTTTGTTAAGCATTAAAGCTTACAGTCTGTCTCAATGACAACATGAACTGCGTAGAAGTAAACTGAAATGCCGAGAAAATTGCTGACTTAGCTGTGAATTATGGAAGCTTAGTGATGTCTCCATTACCACGTTTATTACATTGGTGCAGAGGAAGCGATACTTAATCATTAATGCTAAAACAGTGACAGATTAGCTATAATGTTAGATATAGGGGCATTTCAGAAATAGCTGTGTGAAGATGAGGTTGTTACAACATACTCGAAAAGCAATGTTTTAACGTTGAGCAATTAAATGCATATTTTTCGATATGTATTTCATTCTTTTTGGAAAACAGAGAGGAATATGAATTAAAAGGATAATGATAATAATAATAATAGTAACAACAACAACAATAATAATAATAATAATAATAATAATAATAATAGGAATGCTTTCAGAAAGCATTTACGAGCACCTTGACAACCAGAATTTACTACCAGAAGGACAAAAAGGTTCCAGGAAGAAGGCTAGAAGGGCGCAGTTCTAAATGAAGTAAAAGTTAGAAAGAAAAACCTAACGATAGTAAGGATAGAATATAGGAAAGTCTATGACACGATCCCACACTCATGGATAAGTAAGTATATTCAGTCTGAGTATATTCAGCAAAGCAGACAAAAATAAGAGAATCAGCTTTAGCATGAAGAAATGGAAAGTAGATCTCTTCTCAGGTGACACACACTTAAGGAAAGTTAATATCAAAAGAAGAATTTTCCAGGGGGATTCATTGTCCCCTTTCATATTTGTCTTATGTTTGATCCCCCTCAGTTTAGTATTAAGGAAGGCAAAGGCAGGGTATCAGTTTAGAAATATCAATGGAAAAATTAACCATTTGCTCTACACAAATGATCTGAAGTTTTTTAGTAAGAATGAAAGAGACAGATTCCTTAACACAGACTGTAAGGCTTTTCAACAAAGATATAGACATGAAATGTGACATAGATAAGTGTGCAATAAGTGTTAATATCGGTAGAAGACTACGTGGAGTTAGCTAGATTATACATAGACTCCTATATAGGCAATAGTGAAGTAAGTTTGTTAAAAGCTGCTAGAGTCACAGCAAGATGTAGGGAAACCAAAGGCTAAACGAATTTAAAAACCAGAAAATAAAACAGAAATTATCTGACTGGCAGGAGAATGCGTTGCATGGTTGATTCCCAAAGATAGTTGCAGCAAATAGTAGTAGTGAGACATGGTTATCGTTGCAGAAAAGAAAGCTGAAGAGGGGGACGGAAGATTTGTTAGTAGCTGCACAAGGTCAAGCATTAAGGACTAATTGAATAAAAGCCTAGATAGACAAATCCAAGTAGATTTCCAGTGTAGATTATGCAGATCAAAAGAGTAAAGCGTTAGTCATATAGTAAAAGAATGTAGCATGCTGGCAGAGAAAGAATGCAAGAAAAGAATTGACAACCTAAGGAGAATAATCTAATGAGAGTTATGTAGAAAGCTAGGATTTGAACATACTAATGAATGGTATGAACATGAACCTAGTAAAGTGCTAGAAAGTAAGAAATACAAGATGTTGTGGGACCTTAACAATCAAACTGACAGAGTAATATAAGCTAGACGACCTTATTTCGTAGTGGTAAATGAAGAGAACAGAAAATGCCAGATAATTGACTTTACGGTTCCAAATGACGAAAAAATCAGTATGAGAGGTGTAGAAAAAATAGCAAAGTACCAGAACCTAGCTATTGAATTACGGAGACTATGGAAAGTGCGGGTAAAATGTATCCCCGTAGTTATAGGTGCATTGGGAAGTATCCCCCAAACCTAAACAGATGGATAGAGGAAATAGGCATAAGCTCCAGAAAGCAGTGTTATTAGGGACAGCTAGGATACTTACGAGGGTTCTTAGCATCTAAGGTTACATGTCGTAGCCCAATGTTAGGATTATTTTTCTTTTCCAACAGTCTAATCTCTTGTGTGTATATGAAAATTATGATGATGATAATAATAAAAATAGTGATAAGAAGAAGAAGGAGGAGGAGAATTACCTAAATAATAGGTTACATTAATATGTCAGTATTAATAAACTGTCTACAGTCTATCTAGCCTATGTGAAAGTCCTCTCCGAAAAGATACAAAAGATATGCGCCCATATGATATCAGAACAGTATTCAAAAGTAATACAGCACTTCGCAAATATCTCCATCGAGTAAAACACCCAATAGAAGAGAATATGGTCAAAAATTACGTTTAATCCATCCCATGCAGCTGTGATAGGTTATACAAAGGCGAAACATGCCGCCCCCTCAAAATAAGGGTAGATGAACATCGCAAAGCTGTGACAGGATGAAATATTGATAAATCGGGTATAGCTGATCACGTATGGAAAAATGGACACCACCTCCCCCTGTGGGATGAAGTTAATACAGATAACACCACTGGAAAATACGAAAACTAAAAGAAGCAGCATACATGCTAGGACACAAAAACCTCCTAAGCAGACTGTGTGCAGATATGAATAGCATATGGGAAACGGTATTAAAGAAGGATAGGAAAATATTAGATTTATAAACCCTAAAAATTCACTCCATAATTGCCCATGGGCAAGTGACGTAGTGGTTAAGAGAGTGTGCTACTAACCCTAAGATTCTGAGTTCTATTATTATCACTATTATTACTATTGTTGTTATTATTATTATTATCATTATTATTATTATTATTATTATTCATTGACCTGAATAATAATAATAATAATAATAATAATAATAATAATAATAATAATGATAACAACAACAACAACAACATCAAAAATACCCCAAGAAGGCTGGAGGGTGTATCAGCCGAAACGTTGTGTTAACAACAAACAAGATGAGGACAAATATCCGTCAGCTGTAAATAATGTGCATAATTCCTCATCTCTTAAATATAGAACTGTAGTCTCTAATCTATATTTGTGTGTGTCTGCGTACATGCAATTGTATGTGTGTGTGTGTGTGTGTGTGTGTGTGTGTGTGTATGTATGTATGCATGTATCTATTGAACAACTCACACACGCTCAAACACACGCACGCCATCTGTGCACATGCGTGCGTGCGCCTGTGTGTGTGCGCGCGCCTGTGTATGTGAGATAGGGTTGCTTCATGGAAAACATTCGAACGATTACGTTTGGGTCCTGTTCGTAAATCAAATCCAGATTACCACTGTTTTATGTTTCATCATATAATTACATTAGTATCGTTTGACACTGAAACATTGTTTTGAACGAAATGAAGGAGACATTTCATAACTGTTTTCTATCACGCAAATGCACTGATGTAATATCTGTTATTTACATAACTGTAGAAGAAACTGAAACCTGTTCACTTGGCGTTCATTCATTACACTGGTTTACATATATGAAAAATAATGCGCCATTGTTTTTTTATTCCTTTTCATTACATCAGGTTGGCAAATTATGCAGAGACGTTACTTTTTCTCTCTTTGTATAACATAAGTAAATGATAAATTAAGATGCTTGCCTTATATTAACTTAAATGTTAAATCTAATATATTTTTTCTTTATTTTCAGTCTGTGAATATGTCTAGAGGCTGCATCAATTCACCAGATATATTCTGCTATGTCTGCAGGCAATTCACCCCTTCAGATTCCCGGAGCAATATTTCTCCTTTATTCTTGTTGATGCGCTGCAATATTTCTCCTTTATTGTTGTTGAAGCGCTGCTGTTTAGCATAGCTTGGTTGCAAACTGAGAGACCAGGACAAGCCATTTGCACCTCACAAAGCTTGAAGAGCTGCATCAGTCAGCTTCAAATGTGGTCAGTTGGAAAACTTAAACTTATGCCCTTTGGAGTACCAATGGTACTAGGTCTTCAAGGGTGATACACTAAGTATCCCTGATATCTGTGTCTTTGGGATAGTAGCACATACAGCCAGCACTATGAACAAAAAGACTGGCCACTAAGAACCAGTTTCTTACCCAGAAATCACAACGTGAAAACTGTGTCACTAGCTAACCCTCCTTGCCAAAACAAAATTCTGCTGCCACGAATCCACATCAAATTATGCTTATGAAACATTTTACGAAGGCCCTCAACAAGAATGGAGCTTCTTTCAAGTACCTGGAGTCAAAGTTTTCCCGTATAAGTGAAGGCAAGCTAAAAGCAAGAATCTTTGTTGGCCTTCAGATTCTGGAATTGATGAGGAACAAGCATTTTGAGGAAGCATTAGCAGGTCTCGAAGTGAATACCTGGTTTTCCTTCAAGAAGAGTGTCCAAAACTTCTTGGGAAACAGCCGCTCCCCAGAATATGAAAAAAAGATCCAAGACCTGATATCAAGTTTCCAACAACTTGGGTCTAGAATGAGTGTGAAGATGCATTTTTTGCACTCGCATCTCGACTATTTTCCCAAGAATTGTTGGGACTACAGTGAGGAACAAAGAGAGTAGTTCCATCAAGATATTCGCACCATGGAAACTCGATACCTGGGCAAATGGACTGTCAGCATGATGGTGGATTATTGCTGGACATTGAAATGGAATGTTTCCGATGCACAGCACCAGCAGAAATCAAAGCGGTCCTCCTTCCTTTGAATCAATATGTGGGATAACCATTTGGAGAATATTTTTTATATTCATTTGGATTGATGTTGATCATTCTGATTCATTTCATGATGAACGTGGTTCATTTCATGTTGATTTGGAAAACATGTTCTTAAAACTAACAGAATGAGCTTTTCCGTGATTACTTGCTTCATTTTCATAAAGTAATGATTATTAAAAATTCACAATTTTTATTATTATTAATTTGTATTTTATTCAACGTCCTTATGTGACAGAGCAAAACGATTTAGATATTTAACATATCTAAGAATATGTAGCGTCACATCCATGACGTAGCGTCACATAATAAAGGAAAAAATTCCCAAATGCAGACCAGAGTTATAGCCTGGTATACTAACATGAAATACTAAACGCAGTCGAACGAATATAAAGACACTGAACAAGCAGTTCTACTTAGTTAATCTAATAAGTTACTGAATATATTCTACACTCACATTCATTTCTTCTACATTGTATTTTTCTATATCTAAAATCCTTTCAATGTTTTTGAAAATTTAGCTGTTATATGTGAACCCAGTTTAGCAGCCTGAGGTTTTACATATTTCTCAGTTAATTCATTTAGCTGACGCACCCACAGTATTTCAGACCAATTTCATAGAGAAAGACTATATTCAATTAGCTTTCTCTATCTGTAATAGTTATTTCACCCATAACTATACACGTATATCCTCATCAATATTTTTCTGAGTAGATTTTTTGGATCTTTTCCTTTTGAACGGCAGATGTCAACACAATTTCTAGTTAACTAAACACTTTTAAACTTCGTTATACTGGTAGAATGTGTTTTTGAAACATCATTTTCTCTTGGTTTTATTGAAAAAATTCTATAGTTTGTAAGATATTTCGTCTGAAAATCTGAGCATTTCGGCAATTTTAACCAATCGATTACCTCCATTCAACTAAAATCATTTGCTGCGTCTAAAACTGAGACAACATCCTATAACTAACCCTAAACCTCCCCCCTAACCCTAACCATAACCCTTTTTTTTCTTTATTGTTAAATTAATTTAATTCCATTGCTTTATTTTTTTTTACACGCGTAACAATTAAATTAATTTAACAATTAAGAAAAAAAAATTAGGGTTAGGGTTTGGGGGAGGTTTAAGGTTAGTTACGGGATGTTGTTTTAGTTTTAGACGCAGCAAATGATTTTAGCTTAAAAGAGGATTAGTTAAAATTCGAAAAATTAAACTACGTTAAACAAACAAATTACAACTTTCTCAAGAAAGCCAAGAGAAAAAATGTTTTATTTTGACACATTCTACCAGTATAACGAAGTTTAAAAGTGTTTAGTTAACTAGAAATCGTGTTGACATCTGCCGTTCAAAAGGAAAAGATCCGATTTTTTACATCTTCCAGATATTATTCTAGTGAAATTTCTATGTATACTGATAGAAATCAATATGTTGACAAAATATCAAAGTAGACTGAAGTGATACATTGCGGCGGTCACTGCCCTTAAGTATAATAAATCAGTAAATGAGTAATTGAAAAGATAATAATACAAGACTTGAGTATTTCCATATACTCCGGTAGTATGTTACATTCTGCTTAACAATATTCACATTTAAGTTGATTATATCTTATACTGTGGAGGCGCAATGGCCCAGTGGTTAGGACAGCGAACTCGCGCTCGTAGGATCGCAGTTTCGATTCCCAGACAGGGCGTTGTGAGTGTTTATTGAGCGAAAACCCCTAAAAGCTCCACGAGGCTCCGGCAGGGGTGGTGATCCCTGCTGTACTCTCTCACCACTCTTTCTCCCACTCTTTCTTCTGTTGGCCTGTTCGCTTAGCCAGCGGGGTGGCGTCATTCGAAGGCTAAAACAATGCGAACGCATTGTGACCAGCGATGTGTAACTACATCTGATGGACTGGTCGGTCACGTGATCACGTGATATCTTATACTATCCACAAAAACAATAAATGTAATAAGCTTATATAAAATAAAAACTAGTATAATGTATCCTAAGACATCAAACAAGAATTGATGTATAACATTTGCTTTCTTTTTCCGTTCTTCAGATCGTCTAAAGTGTGTATATGGTTCCAGAATGTTCTGTTTATAGCATGGCGGTGAAGAAATTTCGTGTTCGAAGTTTTACCTCATTCGGATTGTCATCGAGTCCAAATCCTTGTTATAGAATCGGTAGATTGCAGAGGGAAATGGCTTGCAGAATTTACTTAAAGCCCTTTATAATATAGCTTTAAATCAGGTCATAGTTGGCTTTAAATTTCATCATTTCAGGATCTATAAATTAAGTACTCGTCAAGAACTCTGATAGAAATAATAATTGACTAGTTTATCCTCCAAAATTTGCAGCATTAAGCCTAAATTAGAAACCAGTATTATTGATTGATTGACAGCGGTAGAATTGCAAATATTAACACTTTCACTTGCTAAAAACGACCACAACAACATCCATGAAAAACACATACATCATAAAGAAAATGGTGTTTTTCATGGATGCTCCCGTTGTTGTGGTTGTTTTTAGCTAGTGAAAGTGTTAATATTGTTGTTGTTGGTTCATTCATCATTGATCCTATTATTGATAAGTGGTAACACTGGTCGGCAATCTATCAAAGCGTCCTCCACTGACAATATACAATGCTCACATCAACATCAACTTTGGAACTCGAAGCGAAACCTATCTTTCCTATATGTCCTATTATTTGTCTCTGATTCATTTAACACGGTGTTGTTATTTGAACCAAAGACCTTGATAAACAAGGATACCAAAAGATAAAATCAGATACAGAAAAATACTATGCTAAACAGCAGCGCTTCGGCAACAATAAAGGAGAAATATTGCTCCGGCAATCTGAAGGGGTGAATTGCCTGCAGACATAGCAGAATATATCTGGTGAATTGATGCAGCCTCTAGACATATTCACAGACGGATGAGCTTGCTTCCAAATTTTGTACAAGTTGGCTATATACTGATACTCATATAATGGAGCCTACTTGTGTAATTATATATAAATAACACCGTATAACACACTTTTTGTACTTGAGTAGCAACTGTTATTTCTTATCTTCTTACTCCTAGAAAGTATCCAAAATGGCTAATACTTCCTTCGATCTTTGCTTTTCTTACATTTATTCAACCCCCCACCAAATCCTTCTCAGCACATAGCTATGACGCTTCCCCTCTACTCCTGCCGATGATCAGAGATACACTCCATAGGCGTAGGAGTGGCTGTGTGGTAAGTAGCTTGCTTACGAACCACATGGTTCCGGGTTCAGTCCCACTGCATGGCACCTTGGGCGAGTGTCTGCTACTATAGCCTCGGGCCGACCAATGCCTTGTGAGTGGATTTGGTAGACGGAAACTGAAAGAAGCCCGTTGTATATATGTATATATATATATATGTGTGTGTGTATGTTTGTGTGTTGTGTTTGTCCCCACCAACATCGCTTGACAACCGATGCTGGTGTGTTTACGTCCCCGTAACTTAGCGGTTCGGCAAAAGAGACCGATAGAATAAGTACTAGGCTTTCAAAGAATAAGTCCTGGAGTCGATTTCCTCGACTAAAGGCGGTGCTCCAGCATGGCCACAGTCAAATGACTGAAACAAGTAAATGAGTAAATGAGAATATTGTCAGCAAGTAAGGTATATACTCGAATGGTTAAGGTCAAGTAACTGACAAGCAAATCTATGGTACTGAGCAGAAATATTTGCTATAATGATATTTCTACTTCAGTAACTCCTCACTGAATCTATCTGAAATGTAATAGAAAATAAGTGAGTTTCAAAGCATTGCTGTCCATGTCACAAAAGCAAAGTTTGAAGGGGATGGTAGTCATTTCCTTTGATTTCTAGATAGAAGCAAATAAAAAAATAACACTTACTGACCGAAGACAAAAAGAAATTTGTTACTCAGTGTAATTAGAATATAATGAGTAAGTCTGAAATCATATTCAAATATGACGTATTTCTCGTTTCGTGTAGCACTAGAAAGAATTCTTTGGCATAAATATTTGTAAAATAAGAGAGAAAAGAGGGAAATATTTCTAATTTTGAATACTGAAAGCCAGTAATCGAATAAGTGACGTCTTTGTAAGCCAAAGGGCGCAATTGTGCAGCACTCTCTGAATGAAACTGCCGTTTCAACGAAAGATGACGAGCTGACAGAACCGTTAGCATGCGGGCAAAATGCTTAGAGTTCAAATTCCGCCGAGGTCGAGTTGGCCTTTCATCCTTTCAGAGTCTATGAAATACGTACCAGTTGAATAATGGGGTTGATGAAATCGACTTAAGCTCTTCCCCCAATTTTCTGGCCTTGTGCCAAATTTTGTAGCCAGTATAGGTGGTACTTTAGTTCTTTGACTGTTAGATGTAATTCTAGATCTATCTTATCGTCATTCAGGATTCTTAAAAGCATGTGAATATGTTTTTAAAATAACTCTTAGAAAATCCGATATCTCCTACATTCTCTGTTCATAAATATAACATGAATTTGAATATTAAAAATATGTTGTATTCATTCAGTAATTCTTGTAATATTAACTTCGCGGCGACCATAGCAAGATTTTGAAAAAAGCGAGATCAAACGCAGCTGTTTTAATGCTAATTGCCATTTCGCTTATGTCGCTGGTGTTGATATCTTTTCACTGATAACATGTAAGAAAAGTACAAGTGCATGTGTACGCACAGGCACGCTTATGCAGAAAGACATGTATATATGCGTTTGTAAATTACTGAGTGTCTACGTGCGGGTGCATGAATTATTGCATAGTTATATCGAAGACAGCATAAATAAGAAAACTTGAATAATGTATAATGTAGATTATTCTACACTTATTTCAAAATATTAGTTACGTTATACATGTTTTCAAGTATTCTGAGTCATGGTCTGTTTTTATATAAATAATGTTATTTAATTTACCATCTGTTGTGTAAACATCCATCCACACAAAACTCTGAAAGGCTGTTAATGGTGCACCTTGGTACATTTTTTGCTATATATTGGGATTTAGTTTCAAAATTATCTGAGTAACCAAAGAATAGTGGGAGATTTATGATTAGCGAAATTAATACAGAATAGATCTGTGAGATTACCACACAGATTGAAGTCGTGCATTAATGTTTCCAGAGCTGCATTGCTAGAAACAAAACCTATTTGTAATACCTAATATTCAATTTTATTTAATCATTCCAATTATGAATGTTTAATAATTGAATGATATGAGTTAAAATCGCCTTTTTTCTTCAACATTTGTCTATTTATTAGCGAAGTCCCATATAGAATGAGTTTTTGTTTCAATCTTGGAATTTCTAAAGACTCCGCCGGTTACGACGACGAGGGTCTCAGCTGATACGATCAACGGAACAGCTTGCTCGTGAAATTAACGTGCAAATGGCTGAGCATTCCACAGACACGTGTACCCTTAACGTAGTTCTCGGAGATAATCAGCGTGACACAGAGAGTGACAAGGCTGGCCCTTTGAAATACAAGTACAACTCATTTTTGCCAGCTGAGTGGACTGGAGCAACGTGAAATAAAGTGTCTTGCTCAAGGACACAACGCGTCGCCGGGAATCGAACTCACAACCTTACGATCATGAGCCGAATGCCCTAACCACTAAGCCACGCGCCCTCACAATCTTGGAATTAAATGGTTTTGATTTACGGTCAGGTGACTTTGGGCCAACCCTGTACACACACACACACACACACACACACACACACACATGCAAACACACACACACAGATATGTATGTATGTTTGTAAGATATTACTTGAGACACAATGGAACACCCAATAGACCCTGTTTAAACTCTGCACAAATGAATAAAGTGCGCATTCAAATACACCACCCTAATGCTTGTGCATACACGCAACACAAGCATTCAGCGATATCGTGAGAAACCCAATATCATTTTCTCAAACTTCACCTTGCTAGTTCTCTTCCTTCCTTGAGCCCTTCCACTCCCACTCTTCTCCTATACTTCTCTTCTATTTTTCTGGCTTTCTTTTCCTCTATTCACATTTATCTCATTCTCACTCTCATTTATCCTCACGTGACCGAGATTTGAGTTTGTCTGCAGTTTCGGTCCTTGTATCCCACTCCATTGCTTTCATTTTACCTCAGATCTGCCAAGTCAAACAGACGTCTTAAATTCGTTATCACAGATAATTTTTACTTTTGAATTTCGACTGGACTAAAGCTATCAACCAAAACGTTAGATTCTCTCCGGTTTCTTTCATTGACGTATTTATTGTCATTGTTACATATTTTTGTTTGTTGATTTATTCATTTTGCATGTCTACAATTTTTCAGTCATGCATTTCGTTTCCTGACTCGATGCATTATTTTGTTTCTCCCAATATTTGCATCACAAACTTACTTGTACTTTCTGATATATATATATTATATATATATATATATAATATATATATATATATATATTATATATATATATATATAATATATATATATATATATATATATTATATATATATATATATATGGAGAGAGAGAGAGGGAGATAGATAGATAGATACATACATACATACATATAAACATACATGCATACATACACATAAACTTATATATATATATATATATATGTATATATATATAATATATATATATATGAATATATGGGTACAGGAGGTCACCAACAGTAAACAACATGGAATACAAGAACAAATGAGTTCAATACGCAAACAACGAGAGAAACAAATCGAAAACATAAAGAACGACCCTTCATCAGTTGTCGGCTGTCTATCTACTCCTCATTTCGAGCACTGAACGACAATATGAGTCTTCGAAGACAGCTACTCCAATAAGTACAAAAATATAATTTTGGATTTATGTAGGATCAAATTTGTCAACAAAAACAGGACAGTGGATACATACAAAGAAACCGAACGCAAACAAAAATGGAGGGTCTTTAGACCAGAACGAGGGTAAAATAGCGAACGCTGGAGAAATATATTCTTTGAGAAGAAAAAATATAGAAGAGAGAGGTAGAATGCTCCCAGTCCTTAGGATAGTTCTGAAGGAAACAAAAGATGATCACGTGAGGAAAAGAAAGATGCACGATGGTCACGTGTGAGCAATGAGAGAGAAAAAGAGAAAGGGAGAGAGGGAGAGAAAGGCAGCTAGAAAACGGTGTCCTATGTATTTGTCCTGTGTATTTTTTGCCAACTTTGACCCTCCATAAATCCAAAATTTTATTTTGGTACTTATGGGGCAACTGTCTTCGAAGACTCGTATTGTCGTTCAAGGCTCGAAATGAGCAGAGAGACAACAGGCAACTCATGAAGGCTCGTTCTTTATGCTAATTGTTCTGTTTTTCATTTGTTTCTCTCGTTGTTTGTTTACTAAACTCATTTGTTTTCGTATTTCATGTTGTTTACTGTTGTTGATGTCCTGTACCTTATATGCATATGTATATATATATATATATATATATATATATATATATATATATATATATATAGTTAATCCAAACATGAAAACACAAAGAGAAAACACAACAACACGAGGACGTGGAACAAGTATAGTATTATTGGACGCTCAGGAAAGAAGGGAAGAAGGAGGGTTTAACGTTTCAGAAACATAGGAAAAGGAAAGATCCAAAGAAGGGAAGACGGAGGGAAAAATTCGCCAACGGTACACACGCGGTGTAAGTGTGAGTAGATTCGAATCCGTAGAACAGTTACATGGTCTGGTAAAATATCTTCTAGGATTTGTTTCAACTGCCTGATTATAAATTCAAATCACACTTAACTCAAATCTGTATTTAAGCATTTCAGCTACTAAGTACAAGTTCCTTGAGGTGCTTCGTGTTGAAAAAACGGTGATAATCCAAGATCCTTAAGCAAGTACCTATATAATGCAACTGATCAATTTCAGACGGGACACAGAAGAGACCGTAAAGATATTTTAAGGCCTTTGTACTCCCTATGGCAACGATTGTATACTTACATACATATACATAAATACATACATACACACACAAACATATATATATACATATACACGTATACATGTGTGTATGTATATATGTATGTATTTCGTAGATATGCGTATGTGCGTGCGTGTGAAGAAAATAGCTACAGTTGTAAAATTACCAACTGGGATCGGGCGCCATGTAAATCTAATAAGGTTTTTAACCTAAACATCTAGATGACATTGGAAATTTATCGTCCAAAGAAGATGACTTACACCAACATGTTGGGAATACACGCATACATACATACATGCATACATATATAAATATGTACATACATACGTGCATGCATACATACATAAATACATACATACATACATACATACATACATACATACATGCATACATACATGCATACATACATACATGCATACATACATGCATACATACATACATGCATACATACATACATGCATGCATTCATACATACATACATACATACATGCATAAATGCATACATAAATGCATACATACATCCATACATACATACATACACGCATACATACATACATACATACATACATACATACACGCATACATACATACATACATACATGCATGCATGCATGCATACATACATACATGCATAAATGCATACATAAATGCATAAATGCATCCATACATCCATACATACATACATACATACATACATACGTACGTACATTCATAGGTAAAGACCACCTTCGCTCATGACTGACTATGTGATTGCACCTAGAAAGTGCCCCTCCGGGGCACGTTGTCCAAGGGAAAGGCAAAGACCGATACAACTTGGCACCAGTGATATCGTAGCTCATGTCACTTGAGTAAGCAGGAGCAATGTGAAATAAAGTGTCTTGATCAAGAACACAACCCACATCTCGGTCCGTGAATCGAACTCACAAGCTCACGATTGTGAGCCCGACGCTAAAACCAGTGAACCATGTGCCTTTACTATATACAGGGATTAGGTAAAAGCAAAATAAGTTTAGTTTACATAAATCAGAGTAATGTTCAAATGGACGGGAACGTACATTCCAGACTCTTCCCCTAGGGTCAGCGCCACTGCATCGAAAGCCGGCTATAAGAACAGCCTTTTCGAGAGGTTATGGAGGCAGTAAAGTAGATAAACACATGTAGGTTTGAGATATATATTTACATGGGGCAAAAATACAGATTACAGAATAAGAAAAAAAGCAGACAAAATAACAGAGTTATGTAAAGTATTATCTTATCAGCTGCTTCAAGACGGTCGTAACTTACGCAGTAACTATATTCATATGTAATATGAAACTTGTTATCGTCGGAGTGTTTCCCGCAACTAGTCCCGATGAAATCATTAAGTTAGACTTCACTTCTCAAGAATAAATTTGATTAGTACGAGAGGAAACGTTTTGTAGCGAACTCCTCCACTTTTGAAATGTTGATGTGGCTGGCAGAATCGTTAGCACGCCGGGCGAAATGCGTAGCCGTATTTCGTCTGCCGTTACGTTCTGAGTTCAAATTCCGCTGAGGTCGACTTTGCCTTTCATCCTCTCGGGGTCGATAAATAAAGTACCAGTTTCGCACTGGGTCGATGTAATCGACTTAATCCCTTTGTCTGCCCTTGTTTGTCCCCTCTATGTTTAGCCCCTTGAGGGCAGTAAAGAAATATATACTCCAATCTGTTTCAGATGCATTCTGAGAGTATTATATGAAATACCTGTTCACTAGGTGACGGTTATGGTTGACGACCGCTGATTATAGCAGCTCCCAATACAAATGTGCTCATCACTGGAAATATAGCATATATGCCCTACTACAGACTCGCCAAGCAGATTAATTTCTTCGTTAAACTAACAGTCAGGTCTCGATTTTGTGGCCAAAGAAGTACAAAACACTCTCAAGTCAATCTTGAAAAAGTGTAACATAGAAAATACTTGGAACATCAGGCCTAAGATTTCTCACTATGGTGTAGTGTATTGTACTCTGGAGTATAACACTCAGAATCAAAAATGATCAGAGAGGCTAAAGTGAAAGAGGCTACGCGGAAAGCATAAGTTACACCGGTCCTAATTCTGCTAACATATAACCCCCGCCACCCTGTATTCATGGATTTAATTACAGTATTGACCTAATAAGCCACCTCGAGACTTGCAGAATACGACTTTGCTAATCTGGTCATCTTCAAAGACAGGAAGGACGAACGTCACTCCAAAAATTACTACCAAATATACGAGGAAAGGGCGTAAGAGTTCCAATCAATTTTCATGGTTGCTACACTTAAATCAAAACATCAAGAACGCCGACAAAGTCATTGAGTAAACTATTTGAAACAGTTAAAGAATTCTTAGATGTAAATCCAACCAAATGTGAAACGACTTAACAGCTAACTTCAACCAAAGTCACATTTGATAAACCCAACCCTAAATAGAAGATACAGAGTGTAACGATTTTTCTAATACCCGTCATGTAAATTTATTTTCAAAAAGCATTCAGAAATAATCAAAAGTTATTAAAGGAGAGATAAACAATAATATACACAAACCATCAATTCCATCACCGCCACATCTGCAAACATATATCTCTGTATATAACCAATGTGCCACAGACGGCGTCATCTATATATATAACAACGAGAATGTGTGTCTGTCTGTCTGTCTATCTGCATGTGTGCATCTCTTTAAGTCGAGAACTACACAACCTATTTCATTCAAATTTCATACGTCTTACTTAGGGTACATACAGTGTAATGGACAAAAAAAATTTCAACTTCTTGCTTAATGCGAGCTAAGAGTAATCCTTTATCTCATACGCTATTTCAGTATTACACGTCAAAAGTGAAACAATAACATCTCTATTGTAATGTGACATAATACTTTCACTTTAAATAGGTTTCACTATTAATGTTTTCACTTTGTATATATATATATGCATGTATATATATATATATATATATATATAATATATATATATATATATATATATATATATATATATGTATAGAAATTAATATAAAATATATTACAAAGTGGGACAAGCGCAAAAAACACAAAGAGAACGACACAAAAAAACAGACGGGTCACTCGAAGCCTCTAATCTTCAGTCGGGAACCGGATCATCTTAGTAATTTCGGCTGTTTAATCTCGATATACTCCGAACCGGCCAGCCCCAAGGAAAAACCAAGCCACAGGCATTGGATTTCTTGGAAAGGGGATCGAATGTATACGAAACAAAGACAGGATGCCACACGAATATAACTACAAGAAACAAAAATAGAAATAAAAAACAGAAATAAAAAACACGAATGGTGGACAGTACAAGGACAATTTTTAGACAATTTTTAACTTATCTTGGCTGGCGTATATGAAAAAAGCCTTTACGGCAAAAACGAAAACAACGTTAACGTGGCCGCGTTATCTATATATTTGATAATTAGTATACGTTAAGTACATTTATTCTATTATTTATTATTATTATCATTATTATTATTATTATTATTATTATTATTATTATTTTAGACCTGATAAGTGACTATTTTTAAATAAAATTAATTTTAGATCGATTTAATTTTAAATCGAATTGATTTTATTATTATTATTATTATTATTATTATTATTATCTATTTGAAAATTTAGCCACGAAACGCGCGTAATATTTTACTGCTATTTACTAGTTATTGTTTTTGTACTTTATTAAATTTTAGAATAATGTTTTTATAGTATACGTTTTCTATATGGTGTGAATAACATATTTCATTACTGAATTGTTTAATAGGGGTTTTCTCTAAATTATATACTATATATATATATATTATATATGGATATATGCATATATATTATAGCCTCAGGCCAACCAAAGCCTTGTGATTGGACTTCGTACACGGAAACTGAACGAAGAATGTTGTATATATGTGTATGTGTGTGTGATGTTGCTATGTTTACGTTCCCATAGCGTAACGGTTTGGCAAATGCCACTGATAGAATAAGTACTAAGCTAACAAAAATAAATCCCGTGGTCGATTTGAGCAATCGATGGTGGTGCTCCAGCATGGCCTCATTTACATGGCTGAAACAAGAAAAACAATAAAAAAATACTATACCATTTTTATCCCGAGTAAGGCCGGATATCTCTGCTAATAGAATATATAATTTACAAATGATTTAAATCCACATTTCGTGAAGTTTTCACAGACGTTTTTACTATTATTAGACAAAAAGTATTCACGTGATTTGAGTTAGAGAAACATCAACCAATCTTATGTTAAGCAATATCAATAACGGCGCTGGTCACTTTACAGAACACGTGGTAATATATATTTGTATATTGCAGCTGACCTTCTGAAGTAACACGTACGAGGTGCCTAAAATTGCTCGAAGTAAAATATCCAAATAAATAACAAAACTAGCAGAAAACATCCACAAACAGAGCTTGAAACTAGACATTTAAATTATCTCATGATGTAGAAGTTAAGCAATAGTATTACGATTGTTTTTAACCCTATATAAATCTTTCGATAGAAACATTTGCAGAAAACAATCTCTTTGTATGTTGATACGGTATTTTTATAAAGACAAGTGATTAAATGGCAGAAGTCACAACATAATCATTAATAAACATCATTATTTCTTTGCTGGAAATTTGTCTTATCAATTCACAAAGAAATCTTATGAAGCAGAATGCAGACACCCAGTCATCAGATAATATGTAAACACATTGCTAGCTTAAGTATTTTGTATAATCTTTACACAGTTTGTCTCAACAAATTTTCCTAATTCCATTGGGAGAATCACCGATGGAGATATCAACAAAACTCAAAACAAGCAGAATAAGTGACAACAATTTGACATGATATAGTAACGTTATTCTATAGCACAAAGAAACCTTCATATACGTTATTAAAACGTAAGAAAAGCACACCCCAATATCAAACTATTCACATTGATGGGCTGACTACTTCTATTTCATGCAATGAAATCTCTAGGTACTGACTTTTGACGATTGTGTGTACAATAAGATGAGCAAACAAGAGGATACTCGTCGTTGTCGTCGTCGTCAGCTTTACAATATCCCAGAATTCATATTCAGTATCAGAATCAATATCAATTCGCTCTATAGTTATTTTTATTAAGCCTGGTACGTATTCTATCGGACACTTTCTGTCAGATTTCTAGGTTACGTGTACGTAAAAAAACACTCAATACCAGTTGTCAAGCGGCGGTGGGAGACAAACAAACAAACACATGGTACACGATCCTAGTATGAATCGTAGATGTCTACATATACCGAGAAAAGAGAGTTAAGACCATTCTTACAGCCTAAGAATATCATAATAGTAACATCACTCAGACAGCATATGGCAAACATCAGCAGCAAACTCGAATACATTGGTGTAGTACTCAAATGGGTGGCAACATTTTAGGAGGTGAGTTTGAATTCTTCAAACCTCACAAGATTCCGTATACGAACGTAAAACTTTGGAAAGGAACTACTTTAACAAAGGTTTGAAAGAGATTTATTCTGCTTACACTGTAAAAGTTACCCAGAATCTTGAGAACAATGCATTAACAAGGAATGCAATCAATTTTAGATTCTATATTGTTACACTCTGTTACAATTCAAAATATATGCCTGCGTGACAGAGAGAGAAAGAGAGAGAGAGTCTGTGGGGGGTTTAAATATATCTATAGTTTAATAGGAGAAATAGAAGTCAATACAATCGAGAATGTAAATTTTTCTGTCGGTCGTAAATGACACGATTCCCGCAGTTTCTTAACGAGAAAGAGGGTAATGACTTGAAATATCCAAGATTTGGACAAAACATATCAAATATTCCAAATATCTTCAACTGCTGTCTGAAATATCATTATGATTTTTTTCAACTAGTGTAGTTCGTATTTTAACTAAAACAATATGCAGGGTCCGTTAGGTGGATTACATGGGATAAATATATAAATTCTTTTGTCATTGAATAAATGATTCTTATATTCAATACAATTAATATTAGCGAAACATTCTCATCAGATTACAAATTAATATTTATTTCTTTATCTTTAACATGCATAACTTTTTCAATATCATTACGTAATGAGCAACATAATCTCATATTTACAGGCGCGACTATACAAATAAATGTATCCAAGTAAAGAATTTGTAAGATTCAAAGCAGTAATTCCTAAGGTCTTCTTTGCCGCTTATTTCGAGTGAAATGTTCACAACCCTCATGTACGTAAAACAATATGCAGGGTCATCCGTTGGAGGGACTACAAGGGATAAATATAAATTCTTTTGTTCCTGAATATATGATATTATATTCACTACAATAAATAATGGTGAAACATATTCATCAAATTTGAAATTATCATTTCCTTTATCTCTTGGTGGAAACATCCACCTTACATTTTATGATTGAGTTAATCTCTGTACGACACAAAGATCCATTTGACGCATGCAATAGTTTCAGTTTCAATTACAGCCCATTCGTTTATAATGAAAATGGCCGAGAATATTTCGGTCTACTTATTCAAACACAAAGAT
The DNA here is from genome assembly GCF_006345805.1 of Octopus sinensis. NCBI lineage: Eukaryota > Metazoa > Mollusca > Cephalopoda > Octopoda > Octopodidae > Octopus > Octopus sinensis. The sequence goes on from NC_042997.1 coordinate 38,537,696, forward strand.
GGTACTAATTATTTGATAAATCAAAATGTTTAAATCCATCTACTTGGGAACAATTGTTCTGCACTAGTGGATATCTAGCAATTTTCTTGATCAGTCTCGTCTGCGTCGATTTAATCACCTACAACCCGACCATGTATACACACTCTCGCACATATTATATATATACATATATATATATATATATATATATATATATATTATATATATATACACACATATATATATGTGTGTGTCTGTGTGTGTGTGTGTATACGCTGGTAAGATAACCAATGAAATTATCTGGCTTTTACTGTAGTCTTAAATTAATACTTGATCATAAACTAGTTTTTGTCAATAGATTCTCTGAAGCAAGAAGATATTAGAACGAGTATTTATTGATCAACACCGAAGAAGATGATTACATTTAACAGCTTGACCTCTTTAACATAAAACTATCCATTATTGTGTTATCAGCTCTACTAATTTTAGCGGGAAGAAAACAATCGTTTAAATCACGTCATTTCCTGACTTGTGTTATTCTGTCAAGCTCAAATGCGATCAATGGTAAAGCTAATCTCGGAACATAGTCATAACACAAAAATCGTTAAGTACTCAGACACTTTATGACTGAACCAGTCCACCGCTATTTGATCATCAATTCCGTAGTATGCTATGAGAAAACGTTTCCTGGTTTTAAATGAACAGATGAGCGAACAAAACACGTTAATTAACTCTACATTTGAAAAAAGGATTGTTTATATTTGTCTATCAGAACAGAAATTGAGGAAGTAAAAATTAAATAGTGTCTGAAAGTTCAAAAAATATGCTTAATGAAAATTCAATTCGTAAAATCAAAGTAACTTGATTATTTAAAAAAAAGATAATTAATGCGTAAACTAAGTTAGTATTTATAAACCTTTAAAAATTGTTTTATTATAAGCCAGCTGTTAGACACAGTAAAAACAGATTCTTCAATTAGAAAAAAAAATTACAGAATTTCTTTTAAGACAAGTTGAAATATTTGACGATAATACTTGTTTTTCGCATAAATTCTGAATTCACATACACTCCACCACACACACACACATATGTATCTTATACATAACAGTCGTTGTTCTAGTTTGCTCTGGTTGTCATAGAGACAGAGAGAAGCAGAGACAAGCAGACAGAGAGTGATGGAGAGAGAAAAGAAAGGGAGAACGACAGACATAGTTAAAGAATGGCTTGAAGGAAGAAAGTTGGCAGTAAAAATTTTATTTCAGTTCTTAAATACAATTACAATGTTAATTTACTTGGCGCTTATTGTAAATACGTGGTTAGAACTATCGTAATTTCTCACGTGGAGTGCTTTGTAATTAAACATTTTCCTAAACTCATTATTCCTTTTTAGTACCAACCAATTACTGCATTAATAGGATTAAATTCCTAATCTGTCAAACGGCACGTCATTAATTTAACACCGTGAGGGCGCGTGGCTTAGTGGTTAGGGCATTCGGCTCATGATCGTAAGGTTGTGAGTTCGATTCCCGGCGACGCGTTGTGTCCTTGAGCAAGACACTTTATTTCACGTTGCTCCAGTCCACTCAGCTGGCAAAAATGAGTTGTACTTGTACTTCAAAGGGTCAGCCTTGTCACTCTCTGTGTCACGCTGATTATCCCCGAGAACTACGTTAAGGTACACGTGTCTGTGGAATGCTCAGCCATTTGCACGTTAATTTCACGAGCAAGCTGTTCCGTTGATCGTATCAGCTGGGACCCTCGTCGTCGTAACCGGCGGAGTCTTTAGAATTTAACACCTTTCTGTGATGCACAAAACTGCATAAATTGGAAGGAGTTAGATAAATTTAAATATTATAAAACCGCACCGTGGATGTAAGAAGAATGCAGACACATTCTCTGTATACTGTTGATGTACGGCAACGGAAATGGGTGTTTAACTAGTGACGTGCAGTCAAGAAGATAATATATGCAAATTAGGCTATTCACTAACGTGTCAGCCTGATTTATATTTGCTTTATATAGTAGACTAGCAGTATCGCCCGGCGTTGCTCAGGTTTGTAAGGGAAATAACTATAAAGCATTTTTAGAGAGTTATAGCCAAAAAACAGCAAAAAGATGGAAAAAAATGATGGTAAATTTTTTTTTTAGTTAAAAAAGGTGGAGTTGCGTCCCCTAGACAGTTTGCGGTTTGTGTTTCTGATTCTCGACCCCATGTCGCATTTATCGATTTTTTTCAGAACTGGGGGAACTTTTCAAAATTTTCGCTGCGTTAGTTTTGAATTATGACATTGGGCTATGTGTGTGTCAAGTTTCATCAGAATCGGTTGAAAGCCGTGGTCAGGGTACAAGAAAACAGACACACCGAAACACGCACAGACAAACTGCCGTTTATATATAGAGAGATATTCTGTGCCTCTAAATGAGAAGGAAGTGGGGAACATCTCTTAGGAGCGCTCAACAATCATACGGTTTGTCAGGAGACTCCAATTTTTTATTGCATGTCAGTAGCATAGGAAAAATTGTGTTTATTTTGTTATGACATCCACAGTAAGACCTTAACATCTAATTTTATTTCAGTTCTTCTGATTCGTGTTGTATTGTCCATCCATCCGTGCATCCATCCATCCATCCATCCATCCATACATACATACATACATACATCATACATACATACATACATACATACATACATACATATAATCACGTGATATTAACGCACGGATATAGTGAGAAACCTACACAAATTTCTAAGATTACTAATCACATGCTCTTCCTCTACTATACTTGACAGGTAAAATTGAGACAGCCTTGAACGTTAGGGATTGTCGCAAGACAGGCTCACTTAACTGTGATAGCTAACGGCGTCAAACATATTGTTACATGGCATTTGAGAACGGACGTCGCGGAGAACATACAAAAATTATTTCTAAACCTGATCACGTGGTCATCCTCGACCAATCAAAATGCATCCAAAATGCATAGCGCCACCTCTTTCTATCTCAGCTTTTGCAAATAAAAGAAATCTATGAAAACGGTTACGTCTTAAAAATCTTTTAAACAAAAAAATCTAAACGAATCCTAGTGAATTTTCAACTTCTTTCATACACACACCCACACACCCTCCCCCATATACATATATAGTATTTAATTATTAGCGATCTGTCAAAGCACACGTATAAAAATTATGTTGTTCACAAATATGCTAGCCTAATTTATGGCTACTTTAAGTAGCAGCTGACAAACAATATTCATTGACGAAGGAATCCGAGTAGTCTTTCGAGAAGAGCAGTTAACAACCTGTGAAATTATTTGTCTAGAAATTCCTCCCCCTCGCTTTCTTTCTCTCTCTTCTCTCTCTCTCTCTCTCTCTCTCTCTCTCTCTTTCTCTCTCTCTTCATGTATATTCATGTATATCATTGTATATGTAAAAGGCTTTTACATCCATATTGAGACATAATTAAATATGTTATATATATATATAGATATATATATATATATATATATACTGTTGTGTCTGGGGGGAGTCATTTAGTGCCTTATAATTTAACACACTAACTAGTAAAATTTCCACTTTTTCTTTTTGATTTTCCTAAACTTTTCGTTGCGTCTTGCAATCTTTTCAATCATCATTCATCATTGTTCGACCGTGGTCGAGACAATGGAATTAACCAGGCTACGCTAGACTTCACGGTCCATCATGGCATTACGGAGGTCCTGTTGCTGGATGCCTGAGGAGAGTAGAAATTACCTCTTTTTCAGCTCTACAACAATGTCCAGCAAACTGAACTCTCCTACCTTTCACAAGAGATGACACAGGTGGTAGTTTCCCATATATTTGCATTTTCGTTGGATGGCGCTTCCACGAGAGATTTTGAGCTCTCATAAGGAGGCGAGTGTAGGTTCCATTCAACCGCCTCTCAAGCTTCTTTGATAACGTCCAGGTTTCTGAGCCATATAGTAGAATTGGTTCGACTGTGGCTTTGAAGATTTCAAGTTTGAAGTCTCTACTTAGATTTGATGACCAGATCTTATGCATGTCATTGCAGGCTGACCAGGCCATACCCTTTCTAGTTAGAAAGTCTTTTCCAGATGATGATATGTATGACCCAAGATATTTGTAATCAGAAACCATATTTAAAGGTGCACTGTTGAGAGTGTGGATGATGCAATCACTGTTGGACAGGCACTTGTTTATGTATTCAGTTTTGGCCTCATTGAGGTAAAGACCTACACAATTTCAATAGTTTTCAATAGTTTGATTCTTAACCACTACGTCATATGCCGTGGGCATATGGCGTAGTGGTTAAGAGCGCGGGATACTAACCCCAAGATTCCGAGTTCGAATCCAGGCAGTGACCTGAATAATAATAGTAATAATAATAATAATAATAATAATAATAATAATAATAAATGCCCTGATGCAGTACCAGACAGTGGTTCTCATGGCTTCTCATCTAAACTGATTGGAAGTGTTATCATGTACATCGTTTTGTCTTGGTATAAAAGATGGGCTACAGCAAATATTCTGCTCAATACCACAGATTTGCTTGTCAGTTGTTTGACCTTAACCAGTTGAGCATATCCCTTAGTGGCTGACGATGTGTGCATCTCTGATCACGAGCAGAAGTAGTGGGGGAGCATCATAGCCACATGTTGAGAGTGATTTTGGGAGTTTGAATAATTCGCCTCTGGAAACATGGATGTTTCGTTCAATGTCCTTAAACAACGCTTATTCAGGGACCTTTTGAGTGGGATGGGCTACTCGACCAGAAGAAAATTCTAACTGATCCCCACCTGCAAGGTCACGTGCTGTTTATCTTGATATGAGATCTCCACGTCGCGCACATATGGTTGTGATGCATGTGCCTAGTGTACCCTTATCAGACGGGTAGTCATGATAGGTATACTGCGCTTCGCTTATTTTACCCCAGTGTTACTATGATGATATGCACTGCTCTCTCACTCAATAATGATAATAATAATAACAACAACATCGGAAAATACCTTAGGAATGAGAAACCAGGTTCGAAGTTTCCTCCAAAACACCTGATGAAGGCTGAAGGGTGTATCAGCCGAAACGTTATGTTAACAACAAACAAAATGAGGACAAATATCCGTCAAATGTACATAATGTAAATAATGTACATAATTCCTCATCTCTTAAATATAGAAAATTGAATAATTCCTTCTAAACACTTCTGATTTGTTTTTGTTTTTCCTTTTAGATATCAGAACTATGACAAGTAAATTTCGAAAGCAACTGAGCTCTTACGATAAATAATGTTCAAATAATTGAATGTTTCAAATCACGAGGAAGAAGTGACGTTTAAATTAGCTGATATAATAAAAGAATTTATGTTGAGAATTAGATGGAAACATAGAATGGGAAATGGTTTGTGCAAGACGCTGTGAACTCCGTGGGTGGTGTTGCGAGTTGTGTGCAAGTTGGACGATGT